>NC_134082.1:20046572-20353521 GCF_000715075.1 Nicotiana tabacum
GTATTGCAGGTTCCTTCCCTGGATTAGAGTATTACGGACCGTGCTGAGGGGTTTCTGAATATGTTCACGTATCCTTTCATGGTGGGCTCCCTTGATAGGGTCGTGCTCGACTTTTGTCGAAAGTATCAGGTTACATTGGCCCAAATTCACCCATCATTTTGGTGGATAGTGTTGATGGTGGGGTTCTTTGCGGAGAAGGCAGGGCTTGAATTTACGCTTAGCCATCTTACCAGGCTATACCAGCCCTTTCATCATCGAGGTCTGCTAACCTTACGATGCCGGTCGACCACGCCTTTCGTTATTAATGATGAAGAAGATGGAGATCGAAAGTGGATGAGTTGATTCGTCAAAGTACGAACTGTTGATATTATCCCCGTGGAGTTTATGACATTCCCTGAGGAATGGAATTATACACGTAAGTGGTACACTCGTGCCTTCACATTTTTTCAATTATGGCGAAGGGGTGTTCCGTAAATGTGCCTTCTTTCCTTTTTCTGCAACGACTTCATAGATGCCGAGTGAAGTTCCCGATCTGTCGGATTGGGTTCAGAAGTTGGAGACTCTCTCGACTTACAATGAGCGTAAGTGGCAAGCTTTATCTAAGGATAGGTGGGAGGCAAAATACCACGGTATGTGCTGTGCGATCTGTTCCCTTCCCTTCTTTTAGTTGAAAAAACGCTCTCTTTTTCCGCATATTAACCATGTTATTATAAGCATCGGGGAGCCTTCTGAGGCGAGGCCGTACCCCTTAGAGGCGAAGGAGGATCGCTAGCTTCTGAGCTAAAGAATGATAACAATAAGCAAGAGATACCTTTGCAGGGCGATGGTGCCCGAAGTAAGGCGAACCTGGACCGGATGTCCGGAGTGGAAATAATGACTGAGCCTCCCGCGCCCGTGATTTCTAGTTTTGGAGAGGTGGATTATCTTCCATTGTTGTCTTGTTTTTCCGTTGGAGGTACTTCGAGGGATACTCGAAACCCGGGATCATATGTACCGTGAAGCTTGAATTACGAGAGCTACTTGAAGGAGCAGGTAATTTTTGTTCCGAGCGAGTGTGCATGCCTTCTTCTAGCACCTAAGGATAATGTTTCATTTATTTCAGTTGCAGAAAAAGGAGGATGGCTTGGAGCGCCTTCGGGATGAGGTTGACCGAGCCAAGCACAAGTATGATGAGTTAAAGGCTCAGGCGGACGCTCAGGTTTTGACGGAGAAAGGTGCTCCGGCTAAAGCTTCCGCCCTTGAGGTTCAACTTCGCTTAGCTCGTGATAATAGCTTGGCTTGAATAGATATGACTACGAAACTCGAGACTGAGCTCTTGAAGATAAAGGTCGAGGTTGTGGATGCCCGAGCTAAAGCTGTAATGAGCCGAAATAAGGTTGACTAGAAAGTGGCGATCTACTTGAAGGACGCTACCGATGCTCAAGCTAAGTTGAGAAAGATCTTTGACCGTGAAGATAGGAGCAAAGAATACGCTCGGTGCAAGTCTCGGAGGAAAACCCTCGATGAGATCCGTTCTATGGGATTTGGCCTCTCAAAAGAGTTGACGCGGGCGAGGGCGGACGAGCGTGGTGCTCGGTTACTTCTGTCTGACACCGAGGATAACAAAGATGAGGCTGACGAACCATATCCCCCGGAGGGATGTAGATTTTGCTTTCCGATTCTATATATAGTATTTTCAAAACACGTTTGTATAAAGTGAAAACCTCGTGGTTTTGTTTCTTCTGCATTTCATTTTGCCTTTATTTTAGCCAGGTGAACTGGTCTTTGAGTTGAGGGGAATCCTTAGATTCACGGTATGGCCTTGAGGCTCATAGGGCTGGTCCAAAGGCTCTTACGTGCTTGGTCGATGTGATCTTTACGTATAAGCTGACGACAATGGCTCTTACGCTTCTGCTCTTAGGCATATTTAGGTCAACTATTTCGGGCTCATCCCCCGAGTCAGGTATCAACTCGAGCTCGTTTGACCCTTAAGTTGTTGAATTTTAGGCTGGCGATAATGGCTCTTACGTTTTTGGTCAATGCGACCTTTTGGTGTAAGCCGACGTTGAGCTCTTACGCTTTTATTCTTAGGCATATTTAGTTAATTGTTTTGGGTTCAGCCTTCGAATCGGATTTCGACTTGAGCTCATTCGACCCTCAAGTTTTTGAATTGCGAGCTGACCCTTAGGCTCTTATGCTTTGGGTCGGTGTGAACTTTTGTGTGGGCCGACGACAATGGCTTTTACGCCTTAGGTCGATGCGACCTTTTATGTAGGATTTATTTCCTCGATAAGGATTATTCGAAATAATGTTTGCCTGACTCTTCGACGGTTTAATAAAAAACCTTGATTGTGAGTCGTTATATGGCGATGATCGAGCACTTCAAAAGGTTTTGGCTCGGAGGCTGAGTATCTCGAAGCCAATGTTTAGGAGCTGACATGGTCGAAGCTCTTTTGCCTATGTAGAGGGTAGCATGTTTAATCGGTTCTTTCCGAAGTATATTTGAAGTAATTGAAGGCCTGTGATTTATAGCGACGGTCGGGCATCCCCGAGTCGTGTTAGTTTGGCTGGTACAGCCTTGTGACCAGAGTCATTTGTGTTTAGATAGAGCATTTAAGTCCCGAGTGAAGTAGTTTCAGTGTTTATATCGAGGGTATGCCTTTTTAGGGGTCTTACTAGTTCAATATATAGCCAAAACTTTAAGATCGGGTTTATGCCTTTAGTAAGGTCTTACAAGTTTTACATGTCTTTGAGGTCTTACAGCTTTGGATACTTGGTACAAGTGTGGTTCATGCCTTGCTTGAGGTCTTACAGATATTGTTGTTGCCTTATATAGGTCTTATGAGACCGAGGCTGCCCGTATGTGGCCTTACGACCTCGGGTTTTGATAAATCGATAGAGATGGCGATTGACGGCAGTCCCCGAGTCATTGAGGGTTTCTTGGTTTGGGAACCATTACTTGTGAACTTGGTGTTGCTTCATTGAGGGCTTATGATTTTGGAGTTTTCGACCTGGAGGTCATGTAGCCTTGAGTTTTCGACGCCAGTCCCCGAGTGTTCAGGATGTTTTGGCTCTGGAGTTGTTTTGTGATCTCGTTGTTACCTCATCAAGGGCTTACAAGTTAGGAGCTCCAACCCGAGGGTCGTGTTGTTTCGAGTTGTTGACGCAGTCCCCGAGTGTTCAAGGCGCCTTTCGGCTTTGGAGCCATTTTTTGCAAAAATATCGAGCTTCCTTGAAATGCAAAATACTCTTGGGAAGTATTCTTTGATTACTTGGTACAAGTATACATATTTTTGTTGTTAAGGGCCCGGTTATTTTATACGGACACGGTTCGTTCGATCGTTTGGCCCGATATATTATTTTCCTATTAAGCCCCTATTTGGCGTATCTTTTCTTCTCCGAGTAGGTGACCTTCTGGGGGGATCCTCCCCCACAGTATTTGAGGTTGATTGCAAAAGAAGCCTAGAATACTTGTTGGATCTTCCTTAGGTAGCATATGGGTGTTGCCTCGGTAAAAACCTCGCCGGTAAAACCCTTTTTGGGATAAAAAACCCGGTCGAAGGAAAAGAGTGCAACACATGCTTTTGAAACCTAAGGCCTTCGAGTTGGAGAGCGCTTTGGCCGTTTCGATCGGATACCTACACTCAGGTCAGTGTAGAATGTGATTGAAAGAGAAATGAGACGGTCATAACTCAGTGTAGAATGTGTCGACGATGTTTTGAGCCCTGATACGTTTCAGTTGCTTGTGATGAGGATGCGGTACGGTCCCCTACTTTGTTTAGTCGGGGATAGCTGAGAGTGTGTCTTATGGTCGTCGTGTTGAATCCGTTGAAGGTTTGAGGGGCAGGCATAATTTGGTCAAGCAGTTCAAGCTGCTCTGTTGTCCTCGACCTGATAATATTGGCCGAGCTGCCTGGACCTACAAACACAAGTTTAATTTGAAATGTATTCACAAGAAAAGAAGTTACCAGTACGTCGTTATGGGGCTGAGATAGAGCATCGAGTTTACTTTTACTTGGTGAGGGATGTTTCTGCTCTTCTGACCGTGGGTTTCTGCAGGGCATCAACACCTTAAAAAATCGTATGGGTAACATGTTGCGGCTCATTTTCTTCGTTCTTTTTGGTCGCCTCTCTTTCCCAGAACTGATTTTTGGCTCGGTTGCTGAAGAATTCCCGGAGGTGACCTTTGCTGAGTAGTCGGGCTACCTCTTCCCGGAGTTGTCAGCAATCTTCGGTCCTATGACTGTGTGTGTTGTGAAATTCATACACTAAGTTATGGTTCCTTTGTGAAGGATTTGATTGTACAGGCTTGGGCCACCTGGCGTCTCTGATTTTACCGATGGCGAACACGATGTCTGATACATCGATATTGAAGTTGTATTCCGACAAGCGAGGTGCCTCCGTCGGCCCTGTGTACCTATCGAACCCGACTGTGCTGACAAGTTCCCGAGGATTCTAGCTTCGGTCTATTCTTCGATCGTTGGGGGGTATTTTGCACCTCGGGGCGTTTCTTCTGTCCTCGGTGTATGGCTGGTATCTTTCTTTGTTCTGTTTTGACTTCTTTGCCGGAAGCCTGCTTGGGTACACCGAGCCCGAGGGGGATCCTAATTGGTCGTCCTTGACCATGATCTTCGATTGGTATCAGTTGTGGACGTCCGACCAGGTCACAACGGGATATTCAACTAGGTTCAATTTCAGCTGCTTTGAAGCCATCGAGCTTCATTCATTCATACCTTGAGTGAAGGCCTGCACTGCCCAGTCGTCGGAGACTGGTGGTAGTTCCATTCGTTCCATTTGAAAGCAAGATACGAACTCTCGTAACATCTCATTCTCACTCTATTTGATCTTGAAGATGTCGGATTTCCTGGTTGCTACCTTGATGGCACCAGTATGTGCCTTTATGAAAGAATATGCCAGCATGACAAATGAATCTATAGAGTTAGGAGCTAGGTTGTGATACCAAATCATGGCCCCTTTAAAAAGCGTTTCTCCGAACTTCTTTACTCGATCTTGTCATCCTTTAAGTCGTTGCCCTTCACTGCACAAGTATAGGCAGTAATGTGCTCATTGGGGTCTGAGGTTCCGTTGTATTTTGGAAGGTCTAGCATTGGAGAACTTGAGAGAATGAGAAATGGAGGGGAGTCAAATTCCACAATCGCATAGATACAAATATGCAAAGGTAATAGTCAATGAGAATTACAAACTTGAAGAGGCGGCCGGGGGGGGGGGGGGTGAGTATCGATGCATGAGTTTTGTTCTAAAAAGGAATATTTTAAGAATAAAATAGTAAAAATTTTGGTCAAACTTAAAGTGCTTATATGCTAAAAATTTATAAGCTGTGGGTGACCAGCTTATGACTTTTAGCTTATTTTTGACTTATAAGCATTCACTTTTAACTTTACTAAACGTGTAGATAATACTAAAAATACTTATAAGCTAGTTTGACCAGCTTATAAGCTTAGCCAAACACTCTCTAACTTTCAGGATATCTAATGTTCCATGTATATTGATGTTCTTTTTCTACCTTTTCCTTCATCGATATATTTATTATTTTTGTAAAGTTACTAGACTTCTCAACTTTTTTCTAACAACATTTATTTAGCGAATTTATATAAGCCGTTGTTGAGTGATTCTTCAATATTCTTGTACAAGTGAAGAAAGACTCATGTGGAGCGCGTGATTGAGACTTAGTGTCGATTATGATCAGATTTTAAAGGCAAGTTCTTTTCTCATTATTTTTTTATGTTGTTGAAGTTTTTATTACATGTTTGTACATATTATATATTCACGTTAATACTTCTTTGCCAGAACCATATTACAAGAAGAAGAAAAATTGAGTTCTGTTTTTAAAATTAGCTATTGTACAATTTGATTTAATTTTTTATAAATATCTATCATAGTTTTTAAGTATATGCAATGATAGAGTCTATTACTATTAGACGTTGTTACAAAACTACAAAGACGAACTTCAAAGTACAAACTTTTAGGAAAAAAGTATTTAGGGTTTGACGTTAACTAATACAAATAGAATTTTCTATATACAAATCCCACTTGAACAAACACATTGTATAACTGAATGATTGACATATATTTTAAATTCTGCTTTCACGTCATTCTCCTGGAATAAATAAAATTATCCATTTTGTTATTAAGTTTGCTAAATAGAATCATTATCCATCATTTTAAGGAATATAAACTATTTTTTAAATATTAATTTTATAACTCAATAGACAATTTTCAATAACATGAAATATATGCGACGCTTGTATCTCAAGTGCAAAATAACAACTTTTGTACCGGTCAATCAAACACTACTCCTATAATATTTTTATTCAATGAAATAAATACTAGAACAAAATAGAGAAGAACCATTAAAGCTAATTTGAGCCACTAAACGTAATTAATATTTATTTGAAACTTGCGTATTTTGAATATTATTTATGTTATATTTTAAAAAAATCTAATTTTATTAATAAAAGCTGTTAAATTTCTTAGTGCCAAGTGCCAACCAAATGGGACCATATTGTCAAAAAAGAAAACAATTAAGAATGAGAAAACCCTTAAAAAAATGAAAAGACAGAGAGAATGAGAAAACATAAAGCTGGTGATTAGAGAATGGGAAACTTGTGCGTTTAGTCCTTAAAATATCGACAACTTCTATATTGATCCTCGTGACAATTGGTTAAACACATTAAACCTTCACTTAATTGAAATATGAACTTTTGTCTTACTTATGAATCTTTTACAACTCTAATGAAGTATTAATTATTAAATCATTTAATTAGCCATGTGTTACTTTAAATTTGTTTATTACTTCGTATTAGAATACAATATATGTTCTAGGTAAAGGGATGAAGAAAATACATTTAAATTAATTTATAAGGGTTAAATAAGCTTAGTGAAAATCATACGAATAAAAGATTATCAATAATAGAGAGATGAAAAATGCAATTAAAGTAAGGGGACCGAAAAGAAAAACAAAAGAAAATGTAAGGGGTATTTAGATAAATATATAGAATTAAGAGGCGGCAATGAGAGAACCCTAGTTCTCATCGTTGTTGAGTATAAATACTCCATTTTCCCTTCAGAATCAACCCCTCCTCATCACTTTGCCTGCGATTTTCTTCTGCTGCGCCGCAAGGGACCTATCGGAGCTTAATTTCTCTTTCTCAAAGGTTAGATCTATCCATCTTCTATATCTTTTCTTATCCATTTCTGTTATTTATAATCATTTTTTTGTGTTTATCTGTTTTTATTCTGTCAGTAGATCTGTAATTCAGTTATTATACATATTGAAATAGCATAAAAAGGCATGTATTTTTGTTATAAACTGGATTTACGTTTATGTATTTATAAAACTTTTGTTATCGTTGTTTTTTCTGATTCGTGAAATTAAGTATATAAAGCTCTGAGATATAGCTTGTGTTTGTGAGGTTTTGATGATTAAGTTGATATAGTTTGATATCTGTGCATGAGCTCGAACATATATAGCCAGTAATGCGTGTCAGTGAATATAGATCTTGAATTTCTAAAAAGATACTCAAAAAGGTGAGCATAGATCGGTGAATGTTTGTAATAAATTGTTATATGTACACTGAATGTTGATCTATAGGTAATCTATTCGTAATATTCCTTCAATTTGTGGCATTCATTAGTCCTAATATGTTTTACGCAATTATGTTTTTACACAACTTTCATGTAGTTTGAGGAATCAAAAAATACTATACAGATTTTATCCCTTAAATATGTTGCTCTCTGTATCTAAGTTTTCAACAATTGCTTTAATATTCTCTTCTGCTGTCACTAATATAACATAATATATGAGTTAAATTAACAACTTAAGCTACTTAGTAAACACCATCACATTTAAATGAGAGAGGGAGTAGTATATTTATGTAGGTAAAATGTAGTTCTGAATTAGTTGGATGTATTGATGAGTCATTTGGTTAAGCAGTTCTGTTTTAATCGGTTCTAAGTGCTCAATGTGTTGAATTTTGCATATGTTTTACTTGTTTTTTGAAATGTTTTTATTTAATTTGCTTCTGAATTCTGATTCTATTTGTATCAAATTGCAGTCTCTTAGTCACTCACTATGGGTAAAGAGAAGGTTCACATCAACATTGTGGTCATTGGCCACGTTGACTCTGGAAAGTCGACCACCACTGGTCACTTGATCTACAAGCTTGGTGGTATTGACAAGCGTGTTATTGAGAGGTTCGAGAAAGAAGCTGCTGAGATGAACAAGAGGTCATTCAAGTATGCCTGGGTGCTTGACAAGCTTAAGGCTGAACGTGAGCGTGGTATCACCATTGATATTGCCTTGTGGAAGTTTGAGACCACCAAATACTACTGCACAGTGATTGATGCCCCCGGACACAGGGACTTTATCAAGAACATGATCACTGGTACTTCCCAGGCTGATTGTGCTGTTCTTATTATTGACTCCACCACTGGTGGTTTTGAAGCTGGTATTTCCAAGGATGGTCAGACCCGTGAGCACGCATTGCTTGCTTTCACTCTTGGTGTCAAGCAAATGATTTGCTGCTGCAACAAGGTTTGCGCTTGTGGATAGCTTACAATTAATTATTATTTTAAACATTTCATGCCATGCTGATTCTGTTATTTTTTGGCAGATGGATGCTACCACCCCCAAATATTCCAAGGCTAGGTATGATGAAATCGTGAAGGAAGTTTCTTCCTACCTCAAGAAGGTAGGTTACAACCCTGACAAGATCCCCTTTGTCCCCATCTCTGGTTTCGAGGGAGACAATATGATTGAGAGGTCTACCAACCTTGACTGGTACAAGGGCCCAACCCTCCTTGAGGCTCTTGACCAGATTAATGAGCCCAAGAGGCCCTCAGACAAACCCCTCCGTCTTCCACTTCAGGATGTTTACAAGATTGGTGGTATCGGAACCGTCCCTGTTGGTCGTGTGGAGACTGGTGTGCTCAAGCCTGGTATGGTTGTGACCTTTGGCCCTACTGGTCTGACAACTGAAGTAAAGTCTGTTGAGATGCACCACGAAGCTCTCCAGGAGGCACTCCCTGGTGACAATGTTGGGTTCAACGTTAAGAATGTTGCTGTTAAGGATCTCAAGCGTGGTTTTGTTGCCTCAAACTCCAAGGATGACCCAGCCAAGGGAGCATCCAACTTCACCTCCCAGGTCATCATCATGAACCATCCTGGCCAGATCGGAAATGGATATGCACCAGTTCTCGACTGCCACACTTCCCACATTGCTGTCAAGTTTGCTGAGATCTTGACCAAGATTGACAGGCGTTCTGGTAAGGAACTTGAGAAGGAGCCTAAGTTCTTGAAGAATGGTGATGCTGGTATGGTTAAGATGATTCCGACCAAGCCTATGGTTGTTGAGACCTTCTCTGAGTACCCACCATTGGGTCGTTTTGCTGTGAGGGACATGCGACAAACTGTTGCTGTTGGTGTCATCAAGAATGTCGACAAGAAGGACCCAACAGGTGCCAAGGTCACCAAGGCTGCCCAGAAGAAAAAGTGAACAGTGCACTGTAATGCTGGTGTTTCCAGTGCTGTCTATTATCTTCAAGTGTGTTATGTAGACTCTGTTTTGTTTAGTTCTGCTATCTTTTTGTCTTTGATTTTAGGTTCTAGTTCTCTGCCATGTATGTCAGGTATTTCTCAGAACTGGGTCCTTGACAGGCGGTGGCCAGCAGGACTGAGTCTGCCTTCATTTTGTTGAGGAGGTGCCTTGGTTTTCCATGGCAGCTCAGGATTTTTGCTATTTATGTTACCTAAAGTACTTAATTTGAGCTTTTTAAACTTTTCTACTCTTTGCCTTCTGTGAGTGAAGATTAAATATCTTACACATTGTTGAAGATATGTTATTTTAAAAATAGGTGACATCGAACTGTGGGTTCATATTTGCTCTCATTATGTTGTGGTTTTTCTTACCATCTTTGGTAGGGCATGCAAGAATTGAGGTATTTGATTCATCTAAAGGGTCAATCTTTTATTACCGTGTTGATGTGCCTTTTTGTACTTCTGAAGGAAAGCCCAATGCGGGTCCATATTTAAGCTCTAATTATGTTATCCTTGAGCTTTAAAATATCAGAATTCATATAGTGATGAATTTGAGTTGCCTGTAAGCTGCTGTCGTGCTGTGCCTAACAGATTTTAGCTTCTAAAGGAATGTAGTGATGCTTTATTCTAGATATAGATCTTAACTGAAGTTTTTCGGAATTGATTTTTGCAGGGATGAGTTGATACAGGTTATTACGACTAAAAAACACATACAGTGACTTCTTTAAACTGTCTTGTTGAGTACTACAGTGTCCATTTGTGTGTCATAAATGGAGATCACAATTATCTGCTAGTTTCCTATACAAGGATGCTGAATAGACTAATGTAGATCTTACTATTTTCCTAATCTTCAATTAAATACAAGTCCGTTCAGTGATCTTATTTTTGCTACTTGGAGTTAGCTTTAGCTTTAATGTGGATTTCAAAGCTTAACTATAGCTTCTTGATGGGGACACTAGACTTATATGCAGAGGCTTGCAAGAAATAATATTAACAACTTTAGCTTGCAAGTTGTTGCTTTAGGTCAAAAAATTAAGGCCTCAAAAGTTACTCATACCGTATAGTCGATTAAGATAATTACGTACTTTTTTTTCCCTCCCTCCAAGAGTAGTGACTCGAACTCACAAGCTATGGTTGGAAGTGGAGGGTGCTCATCATTTGAGCAATTCACTCTTGTCAAAATAATTACGGCAACGGGCTAGATATACCCCTTTACTTTCAAATATTGTTTACCTGCACCCCTTGTTATATTATTGGGCTATCCATACCCCTATCGTTATACTATTGGGTTATCTATATCCCTACTGTCATACTTTGAAACAAAAATGTCCCTATTTTGAATGGAGTGACACGTGACAACACCAGATTAAAACGACCTATTTCTTTTTTTTTTTACCCGACCCGTTTTAAAAAAACCCCACAACCCAACACTATTTTCATTTTTTTTCCAGTTTTTATTTTAAAAATTTCAGTTTTTAAAAAACAAAAATATTTTATTAAAAAATAAAAAATGTTTTTTTTACAAATTTGTTTATCCAGTTTTTACAAAACAAAATTCTTTTCAAAAACTGAAAAAATGAAGAAAAAAATATTTTGTTGAAAATAATTTTTTCAATTTTTAAAAAATGAAAATATTTTGTTAAAAACGAAAATATTTTTTTTTTCTATTTTTACAAAAAAAATTCAGCTTATAGAAATTTGTTTTTTCAGTTTTACAAAAAGAATCTTTAAAAAAACTGAAAAAATGAAAAAAAAAACATTTTTCAAAAACGAAAATATTTTGTTGGAAATATTTTTTTCAATTTTTAAAAAACAAAAATATTTTGTTAAAAACTGAAGAAAAAAAATTCCAGTTTTTACAGATATGTTTTTACAAAAAAATTATTTTGTTAAAAAAACAATTTTTTTCAGTTTTTACAATTTGTTTTGCAAAATCTTTTCAGTATCTACTCAGTTTAAAAAAGCGAAAATATTTTGCAATTTTTTTTAAGTTTTACAAAAAGAAAATTCTTTAAAAAAACTGAAAAATGAAAAATATGGTTCGGGTTATGGGTTTTTTGTAAAATGGGTTGGGTAAAAAAAAAGAAATGGGTCATTTTAATTTAGTGCTGCCACGCGGCACTCCATCCAATATAGGGGTATTTTTTGTTCCAAAGTATGACGGTAGGGATATAAATAACCCAATAGTATAACGAAGGGTACAAGTAAACAATATTTAAAAGTAGAGGGATATATTTAGCCCTTTGCCGAAATAATTATGTACTTGTTATTAGTGATAAATGAATCTTCTCAAGCATTCGTTGTTAGTTTATCATCAGTAATTGAGCACATACTTTTAAAGTTTATGCTACTTCCAAAAATATAATTGAAGTAATTACCGTTGAAAGTTATAGACAATTAATATTGCAATTACTTTTTAGTAGTTTTGTTTAATTTACTCTTCCTTGAATCAATCTTATTTACAATTTGGGCTCCCAACCATCTTTTCTTCAATTCTTTGAGTGCATTTTTTACTCTCGAAAAAGAAAGAAGTTTACATAAACTAAAATGGAGGTTAAGGAATGGAGAATTTTTTAGCGTGAAATTATCAAGAACAATAAATCTCTTCGCTTAGAAATTTTACTCAAATCGAATTGTGATCGTGGATTCTACTTAAAAAGAACTCGCCTGTAACTTAGTTGGGTCCGTGGGATAATCGACCCTTTTTACGAAGAGGAATTTTCAGAAACCACTATAGTTAAGTGGCTATCAGTGTGCTATAGCTACAATATCCATATTTACTAGACGTCGCTACAATTTCGTTGTTACTGTGCTGTATTTCATGTATTCGCGTGACTGTATTTATAATTATGAAGTAATCCACCTAAAAAATTGGAACGATCCGACCGATCGTTTTGAGCATTCGCATCCAGTTCGACACTTTGAGTTCCTCAACATCTTCATATGCGCTATTATGACTTGCGTGAATCGTCGGTTTTGGTTTTCGGGTGACTTAGAATTTGATTTGGAAGAATGATTCTCATTTTAGAAGCTTTAAGTTGGAAGAGTTGACCAGGTTTGACTTTTGTGTATTTGACCGTAGATCGGAGTTTTGATGGTTCCGTCAGGTTCGGATGATGATTTTGATCTTGGAAAGTTCATAAGTTTGACTGGGATTTGACTTTGATGATATCGGATTCGGATTCTTGTTCCGGGAATTGGAATTGGTTCCTTATGTCATTTGGAGCTTGCGAGTAAAATTTGAGGTCATTCTGAGTTGATTTGATATGGTTCGACACGAGTTTTGGAAGTTGAAAGTTCAAAAATTCTCCAAGTTTGATTTGAGGTGCGATTCGTCATTTCGTCGTTGTTATGTATACTTTGAGGTCTCAAGTAGGTCCGTATTATATTTTGGGACTTCTTGGCATGTTTAGACAGGTACCCGATAGGCTCGAGTGTGTTTCAGATTGAATTCGAACCATTTTGTAGTTGCATGCATTGCTAGTTTTCTATTGTTATCTGATGCCTCTGGTGTTCTTCGAGATCGCGAAGGTCAAGCCGTGATCACGAAGTGTGTTTTGGCCCATGGTGGTTTGTTCATGACGGACGCGACATATGGTACTCGTTCGTGGAGATTTGGATTGGTTACAGCTTGCGTTCGCGCATGGGGTATCGCTGTCGCATAGTGTTGAGCAGGAGCTGGAGAATTCTTAATCATGTTAGCGTATGTCCGTCCGCATTCACGGAGCTTTGGCGTCTATGGTTATCGCGTTCGCGTGGCCAATATCGTGAATGCGTAGAGCATTTTGGTGGCTAACTTTTGTTCTTCGCGATCGCGAATAATGTCCCCTGATCACGATGGGTATTGTTGTTCAGTGATTATAAATTCTATTTCGAAGATCTTGGTCATTTTATCATATTTTGAGCTATGGAGCTCGGATTTGGACAATTTTGGAGGCGATTTTCACAGTATTGATTGGGGTAAGTATTTTTGACTCGGTTTTGATTATATTTCATGATTCTATCTTCGATTTTTCCATTTTAGTGATGATCTCAAAAGAGAAATTGGGGAGGTTTTTGTCTAAATTTTTTCTAAGTAAATATTTGAGATTTAAACATCGGTTCGGAGTCCGATTTAAGTAAAATTAGTATGGTTGTACTCGTCATTGAATGAGTTCTCGGATTTTGTAAGTTTTGTCTGAATAACAATTACCTTTGCCTCTCTCTCTTCGAGTATAAGAAAATATCTAGATCACATCAAATGAAGAGAAAAAGATGAAAAAGTGATTCACCCAAAAAGAAAAAAAAAGCTGAACTTGTTTTTCCACTATTTGTTTTTCCCCCCTAATATAAGGGTACTGAATAGACTATTTGAGATCTTCCTTTCCCCCTAATCTTCAAGTGAATTCAAGTCCGTTCAGTGATCTTACTTTTGCTACATGGAGTTAGCTTTAGCTTCCTGGTTAAGCTAATGTGCATCTCAAAGCTTAGCTTTAGCTTTTTGATGGGACATTGGACTCATATGCAGAGCTTGCAAGAAATAATAAAACAATTCGCAAGCCACTAAAATTGTTGCTTTAGGCCAAAACAATTGAGGCCTCAAAAGTTACTTTTATATTCAATTAAAACAATTATGTACTTGTTATTACCGATAAATGAATCTTCTCAAGCATTTGTTGTAATTTTGTCATCGATTATTGAGTACATATTTTTAAAGTTTATACTACTTTCAAAAACACGACTGCAGTAATTACTGTTAAAAGTTATATACAATTATAACTGTAATTACTTTCTACTTATTTTTATTTAATTCACTCTTCCTTGAATCAATTTTAATTACAATTTTGGCTTCGAACTATATTTTCTTTAATTTTTTGAGTGTACTAATTTTGGATACGCGCGTTGTGCGTATACTTTATATAATGTGTATCATTATTGGTGAGCTGCTTGCCTTGCTACGATCTGCAGCACCAGAGTCTCTCTCTACCTTATTTACTATTTTTATCACTTTCAGACACTAGTTGTAGTAGTTTGTATATTATCTAGATTGCTCATGTACTTGTGACGCCGGGTTTTGGAAATTTTTAGTATTTAGGTACTACTGCACTTACCATTTCTATCACTACAGTGGATATAATTTTTATGCTGGTATTTTATTAAGAAAAAAGTATGTACGTTTGCATGAGATCTTACTCATTTTGTTCTTTTAAAAGGAAAACTTTTGTTTTAAATGTTGAGAAGGGATAAATAAATAGTAGTTTTACTTGTGAGCTTTTCTAATGGAGGCGTTAGGTGCCATCGTGACCTATTATAGATTTTGGGCCGTGACAACTTGGTATTAGAGCTTTAGGTTCACATAGGTCTCACGAGTCATGAGCAGACCTAGTAGAGTCTTGCGGATTGGTTCAGAGACGTCCGTACTTATCTTCGAGAGACTATAGGGTGTTAGGAAACTTCTCTTTCTTCATCTCCTATCATGAAGTTGATATTGTGCTAAGTATCTTTCTATTGATCTCTCACAGATGGTGAGAACACGTGCAACAGATGTACTAGGCGATAAATGAGATGCTTCCCCCATTGCTAGAGGCCGAGGTAGAGGCTGGGGGAGGGCTTCAGCTCCTGTCAGAGAACAAGGGCATCCTAGAGTTTCTCCCGTCGTACCACCAGTGGAGGATTCTATTTTTGAGGAGCAGGATAAGGCTCCTGCAGCTTATCCAGCCCCAGTAGATTTTATGACTGCACCGGGATTTTAGGAGGTCATGAGCCGTATGCTGCGGTTCATGGACTCTATAACGCATGCTGGTTTATTTCCAGCAGACCCTGCCATATCTCATGCGGGAGGGGGAGCACAGACCCCTACCTCTCAGGCTCCAGGGCACGCTGCTGCCGTTTATCAAACCCCAGGTGCACTACCTGCGGGCGGAGCCCAGCCAGTTGCAGCGGCTATGCCAGAGGCTGTACTAGTTTTAGACATGTGATTTTTGACCCTCCCCGAGATTTTTCATATTTAACTCGTAAATATTTAATTTAGGCCTAATATAGCTATTTCAACTCATTTTTGCTCTTTTACTTTATTTTATTACAAGAAAAATAAAAATTACAAAATTATTTTTTAGTATGTACCTTTAATAAATATTTTTTAGAAAATAATACCAAAAATAGTACCTTATTTTTATCTTTATATAATTTTGAAAATACAAAAAAAATATAATAGTTTCATGTTAGCTTTTGCATTGTGTAGTATTTTTATCTTATTTTAAAATGAGTCGATTAAGGTCTTGGATCATAATTTTAAGAGTTTTTGGAGCCCAATTCTTGGCCCAATTCGAATTAGTCCATTAATCCTAGGGACCCTTCTAGACTCTTCTTTGGAACAAAAAATAAATAAAAAAGACCCTAAGGACTTAACACAAAAAACCTAGGAACTAATTGGCAAAATACATAAAATAATAACCCAAATCTAGACTCTACATATAAAAAAGGCCTAAAAGAAAAAAAGAATGGACGCTACCCTAGAGCAAAAGCTGTAGCGCCACAGACCTGGGGCCCACCTCCCCCTTTCTCACGTCATTCTTCTTCTTCAAAAACAACTCCATAGCAGCCATTTTAGGACCTTCCTTCCACAGACAAAAACCAACGAGGCTTTTTCATTCCAAAGAACCTAGACCTTAACCGAGGACCTTCCTCACAAAAGCAGCAGCAACTGCTGATTTCAACTCTTCTGCTCCTTCATTCGAAGCTGCTGCCTCGCCGGAATTGGTCACTGGTGAGTGACGACACTGCCATCGACTGCAATGAATAGAGCAAAGCAGGTTGTTGCTCTAGAAACCATTTTACCCATGAGTTTCAGTTGATTATTAACTCCAGTTGTCGTTTGAGATTGAGTCCATTTTTGGAACTCGTTTGTGAGATCCATTCGAAGCTTCTGATTTGAGTTCCGGTCGAGGTTACTTGAGGTTGCTTTCAGATTTTTGTTCGCGTTTGAGCTCCCATTTCCGTCGAGGTCCGAGCTTTGGTTCGATAAAGTTTTCTGTTCGAACTTCTTGCACGTCGGCTCGGGTTAGCTATTTAATGAGAGGTTCCGTTTCTCTCTTCTTAAATTTTGCTGCTTTTGTTTTCCATCACAAATTTTGTCAATTTATAAATGTTTTACGTTGAAATGATGTTCATGTTACATACCGATTTGGTTGTATATGTTGGATATTTTCATGAATGTGATAGATTTGTGCTTGTTAATTGATAATTTCATAGTTTATGTTCACTTAGCAGAAGCAGTTCCAATCTTCTGTGTTTGTTTTTATTTGTTGCGACAATCATAGTGTGGTATAAGAACCTTTGATGCCTTTCATGATGATAATGTTATACCTAATGGTGTGGGGTTCTGAATTATATGGTTTGTTGGAATTAATTCTGAGAATGGCCGCAGGCTATGTGGATACAGGATGTTAAAAGGATTTGAGCTTGGTTTTTCTTTTGCTTGGTCACTGTGTGTACATAAATCTATAGTTGTCTTACAAATTTCAGTAGCCAAAGCTACATTTATTTATTTTTTTAAAACCCTTTCCGCTAATCTTTCTCCAAGTCCAAGCTGAAATTGCAAGTTGAGTAGTGCCTTCAATTCTTTTCTATGATTTTAAATCTGGTAGCAATAACTTAGCAGTAAGGTTGAGTCGTAAGGATATCTCAGTCTAGTCAAATGCGCAGTTGCTCTAGGCCCGATTAATAATGAATTATCACGGCTATGGGTACGGTTCCCATGGCATGGTCGTAATACCTTATCGAAAATCCGGGGTACATTTCATGTGACCCGAGTCTAATTTCCAACAAGGTTAGATAGAACGTGTCGTAAACCGTGGGTGCATTTCATGTAGCGTGGCTTGCGATGTGTTTTAAATACCCTTGAGTTTTTTTTAAATAAATAAAAGCGGTTTAAAAGTTAAAAATGCACATAGGTTTGAAAGTGTTTTAAAATCAGATAATTAGGCCAATAATAACAGTTGAGCGTCCGTGATAAAACCACAAAACCCGGGAATGCCTAACACCTTCTCCCGGGTTAACAGAATTCCTTACCCGGATTTTTATGTTCGCGGACTGTAATACAGAGTCAATATTTTCCTCGATTTGGGATTTGAACCGGTGACTTGGGACATCATAAACTATCCCAAGTGGCGAATCTGAATTTTAAAAATAAATAATCCCGTTTTGATTGTCACTTAAATTGGAAAAAACTCCTTTATACCCTCCCTTCCGAGGGTGCAGGAAAAAGGAGGTGTGACAGCTCTGGCGACTCTGCTGTGGACTTTTTCCAGAATCTCTGGTTCAGGGTTCAAGAATTCTAGTTTAGATGAATTGTTATAGTTGGCTTTATCTATTATCTGATTTTGTTACATGTTTGGGCCTATTGGGCTAATTGTTGCTTTTACCACTTTGATATTCTGTGAACTGTATATAAACTGCTACGAAATCCTTCCTCTCTCTAAGTCTTCTAAATCATGGAGGAGTGTACACTTTGTGTGACGTCTCTTCTGTTAGAGTCATATCCCAAATTTTAGAACGAGGTTCGGACAAGTTGCAAAGCCGGTGAAGCTTCTGTATTCCCGGTACGCTGCCCCCGACTCGAGCTGTTCGCTCGGGTAAGCCAGGTCTAGAACAAATAAACCCAGGTTTTTAAACCTAGTATAACATAGCCTCATGCCGGATCCCTAGTAGGAACGCTTGTTTGCATCATGTGCATTTTGACTTTGGGGACTCAACACAGGGGTTGGGTCCGTCTAGGTCAGGTGTACCCACAAATCAAAAGACAATTTTGATGCATCTTACGTGTTACTTGCGTATCTATCTGTTTCGGCTTGCATATTGACTGGCTTCTAGAATAGGGAAAGAAAATGAAAAAAAGAAAAAGAAATAAAAAAAAAAGAGGAGAAAGAAGAAGAAAGAAACAAAAAGTGAGAGGTAGGTATTTAGAAAATTCTGAAAATCTGCCAAAATTCTGGAAAACAAAAAGTCATTTCAAAACGAGCCAAAATTTTCAAGTGTCATGTTTCCCTGTTCCGTCAAAAAGGGCGAACTACGTGGGTCTGATTCTCACCATATGTGAGATACGTAGGCAAACCTCATCGGTTCCGGCCCACAATTTTTTTCAAAAATTAAAAAATATTTTTCTTTACTTCCTTCTTTAGAAAAGTCTTTATTTTAGACCCCAATTTTTTTTAAAAAAAAATCCAAAGACATTTTTCTTTACTTCCTTCTTTAGAAAAGTCCTTATTTCAGACCCTAATTTTCAAAAATCCAAAAATATTTTCCTTTACTTCCTTCTTTAGAAAAGCCTTTCTTCGAGCCCACAATTTCAAAAAAATCCAAAAATATTTTCATTTTTCTTTAGAAGTTCACCTTTCGAAATTTGAAAAGAAAAAGTCAAGATTCAAAAATAATTTTTCTCTTTAGAAGTCTTTCCTTCATAAATCCCAAAATAAAAGTCCAAAAAAATCCAAAAATATTTCCTTTCTTCTTTAGAAGTTTTTCTTTCAAAATTTCCAGAAAAAAAAAGAAAAAAGAAAAAGAAGTTAAAATTCAGAAAAAAAATTATATTTTTTCTCTTCTTTAGACGTCTTTCTTTTCAAAAATTCTTTTTTTTTAAAAAAAACAAAAAAATCTAAATCCAAAAATATTTTCTTTTTTCTTAGTAAGTTTTTCTTTCGGAAATTAAAAAAAATCAAAAAAAAAAAAAATCAAAAAAAAGAGTTAGTTTATTTACTTTATTCCTAATCTTCCCGAACTACGCAAGATCTGATTCATGTTCCCACATGATACATATGCAACCCATATCAGGTTCGATCACCATTGAAAAGAAATGAAAAAAATGAAAAAATATTCATAATAATAAGGACCGACTGAGTCCATTCTAACATGTTTTGTTTTGAATTGTGAAGAAAGTTGAGGTGGTCGGTTTGTGGTAAGCTGGAAACACAAGATCCAAGGAAAAATAATAACTGACATCGAAGCTGTTACAAGTGCTTAAGAGACTCAGGGTCAGAGGATTCAACACAAGTCTACTGTGTTTGAGAAAAATAGAATACTGAAACAGCAAATGATCGAAATGTGTCAATCATGGGCCAGTGGTCAAGGACAGCCTCGTCATGAGTCACAATTCGCTACACAGCAAGAGCAGTACCACTCTCCTGAGTACCACTCGTACTCGTTTGATCTTCCTGCAAACATTGAGAAGCCTGCCCGAAAGATGGTACAGGAAGAAATGACCCAAAGAGTGAAAAGCTTAGAACAACGGTTGAAAAACATGCAAGGGTTGGCAGGTCAAAAGAGTGTTGCCTTCAAAGATCTATGTATGTTCCCCGATGTCCACTTGCCGCCTGATTTCAAGACTCCCAAATTTGAAAAGTATGATGGACATGGAGATCCCATAGCCCAACTGAAAAGGTATTTCAATCAACTAAGAGGTGCGGGAAGAAATGAAGAATTGTTGATGGCTTATTTTAGGGAAAGCCTTACGGGAGTAGCCTCCGAATGGTTTATGGATCAAGACACGTCTCGCTGGTATGTCTGGGATGACATGGCATAAGCCTTTGTCAAACAGTTCCAATACAACATTGACATTGCCCAGACCGCAATTCCCTTTCAAACTTGAAGAAGAAACCAACTGAAAGTTTCAGAGAATATGCCATTAAATGGAGAGAGCAAGTGGCCAAAGTTAAGCCACCCATGGATGAGCACAAGTTAATCGCTGTCTTCCTTCAGGCTCAAGATCCAGATTATTTTCAAAACATGATGTCCGTAGTGGGTAAATCCTTCTCGGAAGTAATCAAAATGGGAGAAATGATTGAGAATGGTCTTAAGACAGGCAAAATTATAAGTCAAGCAATTCTCAAAGCCGTAACTCAGGCTATCACGATTGAATCCGATAATTTTAGTGACACAAATGAGAAGCACAAAGAAATCATGATGACATCAGGGTCGAGAAGAGGTCCTAGAAGAGCATCTCAAAGGTATGAGCAACCTCATCAGGTTTCCCATGATTCCCGTGAATACTATTATCCACCTCAGAACCCTCAATACTCTGTTGCTGTACCTCAGTATGTTGCCCGACCACCAAGACACCTCAGAAGGCGAGCACCAGCACCGCAAAATCTCTACCAGCCTCCACAAAATTTTCAAATGCCCTATAACCCACATCCAAGCCAGGGGTATAGAAGGGAACAAAGGCTGAAAGATAATTTTACACCAATAGGAGAGTCCTATGCAAGCTTGTTTGAGAAATTAAAGCAGTATGACATGATTGCACCTATTCCTCCAAATCATGTGGACCCCCGTGAAAGAAGCTTTGACCCTTCTAAAAGGTGTGAATACCATTCCAATGCCCAGGGGTACAATGTTGAAAGCTGTCGGGATTTGAATAGAGAAATAGAAAGGATGATCTAGGAAAACCTGATTGTGATCCAAGACAGTGACACCCAGAATATCGCGCAGAATCCTTTACCTGCACATAATGCTGTATTTTGTCCCGGGCCCGGGCCTTAGTGGGCCTAACGGGCCGGGCCTCGCGGTCCCGGGCTTCGTGGTCCCGGGCTCTGGCGGTCCCGGGCCTGGCGGTCCCGGTCTTCGTGGGCCTAATGGGTGGAACCGGCCCGTGACGGGCCTAAGCCCACATGGTCCTGTGCTTAACGGGCCGGGCTCGTGGGCTTCGCGGGCCTAGCGGGTTTTTTTTTTTTTTTTTAAAGACAATTTCTTGTAGTATCATGGCTATTAAAAATATATATGTAGTATATATGTATATCTAATTATTAAAGTGTTTGACGAAAAAGAAAATAACAAAACAATAGTAAAACACTAAATTGTCATGCATAAATATCACTTCTTGAAGTATATTATATTGTATCTTATGTATATATATTCTCTTATATATTTTCTTTTAGTATATGTATTGTATCTTATGTATATATATTCGCATAATAATATATTTTCTTGTAGTATATATATTGTATCTTATGTATATATGTTCGCATAATATATTTTCTTGTAGTATATATATTGTATATTATGTATATATTGTAGCATAATATATTTTCTTTTAGTATATTATATTGTATCTTATGTATATATATTCTCTTATATATTTTCTTATAGTATATATATTGTATCTTATGTATATATATTCGCATAATATATTTTCTTGTAGTATATATATTGTATATTATGTATATATTGTAGCATAATATATTTTCTTGTAGTATATTATATTGTATCTTATGTATATATATTCTCTTATATATTTTCTTGTAGTATATATATTGTATCTTATGTATATATATTCTCTTATATATTTTCTTGTAGTATATATATTGTATCTTATGTATATATATTCGCATAATATATTTTCTTTTAGTATATATATTGTATATTATGTATATATATTCGCATAATATATTGTCTTGTAGTATATATATTGTATATTATGTATATATTTTCGCATAATATATTTTCTTGTAGTATATTATATTGTATCTTATGTATATATATTCTCTTATATATTTTCTTGTAGTATATATATTGTATATTATGTATATATTGTAGCTTATAAATAATTCTAAGTATAGACAAAGAAATATTGCGAAAAGAAGCTCATGGGTAGAAGCAATAAATTTTATTACCAAAAAATGACATATCTTTCTTAGTCATCCTTCCCCCAATGGAATGAGCACAACAAGGTACTAATACCACCATTAGAAGGAAAAAAAAACTAAGGAAGATGTGCCAAAATACAAGTTACATATTATTCTATGTATTATCTCTAACAAATCTCATAAATCCTTCAAGGTTCGGAGGAGGTTGCGTTGGTGGTGGTGGAAAAGAAGCTTGTTCATCACCACTTCCGGGCGAAGCCGAATCCTCCGCAAGTTCCGCTATCATTTCTTCATAAGCTTCATCTATCGCCGGTTGTGCTTCTGCAATTCCAAAGTTTCTTCTTTCCGAGCGGATCCAATCTCTAAACAATACTGATTTTTCCAAGCTATCCCTCATAGACGCTCTATGATCACCCATTTGCAGTCTTGCTTGACTGAAAGCGCTCTCTGATGCAACAATTGAAGCTTGAATTGATAAAATATCCCGAGCCATCCTTTCAAGAACAGGAAAATGTTTTTCCCTTGCCTTCCACCATTCCAAAAGATCAAAAGAGCCGTCTGGATTCTCCTTTTCAAGTCCCTGAGATAAATAAACTTGAAGCTTATTTAGATGTGAAGTTTCATCATAATTTTCACCTTGAGACCCCCTGTGATTCTCCTTTTGTTTCATTTCATTTATAGCAAGTTCATAAATATCCCCACCCTCACTAAATTCAACAAACAAATCAGATAGTGCTGCAATATAAACTAAACAGTTTGAAATAGTAGGATAATATTGCCCAGAAAATGCATTTGTTGCAATTTGAAAATGTTCTAAAAAATCTAAAAGAATTTTAACATTAGTCCAATCTTGAGTGGTAAGCATTTCATCATCATCTTCACCACCTACCCGAGAATTAAACGTTGCATTAATTGAGTTTCTATATTCATATGCTACTACTAAACTTTCGTACATACAATTCCATCTAGTCGGGCAAGGTTTAGGAACCTTTCTTTCTCTAAGGCCATATTCATCACATTTTTTAAAATACTCTCTAAGTCTACTTCTACGGTTTGAATAAAAAAACCAATTAAGAGCCATTCTAACCTTTTCAATTTCTATGTTTAATATTCGCATACCATCACCGACAATTAAATGATAAATATGACAAATACATCTAACATGGAAAATATTAGTAAATGCAGGATTTAGTGTTGTTGTAAGCATGCCTATAGCACTGGTGTTACTAGAAGCATTATCCATTGAAATTGCCATTATTTTATCGCTAAAGCAAAAATATCTACAAATATCTGCAACAGTGTTAGCTATAAACTTACCTGTGTGACGCGAATTAATTATTCTATATGCAATTATGCGTTTTTGCATTATCCATTCCTCATCTATCCAATAACTTGTAACAGTTAGGTAATCACAATCATTACCACTTCTACCAATATCAGTAGTAATAGAAATCCGATTAGGTATATGAGTAAATAAATACCGCAAATATTGTTCATATTCATGTTTGAATTTATAAATATCACTCTTAACTGTTGCGCGAGGCCAACCTTTATAAGTAGGATTAAACACTCTTCTAATATAATGAACCCAATTAGGATTAGAAGCAAAAGTATAAGGTAAGCACATAACAGTAATCATCTTTGCTAATTCTTCACGATCTCTATTTGGATCGTAATATAAAATACCTCCAATGACAGTGTTAATTCCTGGTTGAACTAGATTTGAACCTGTACTAGGGTTAACCGCAGAATCTACACTTGTCCCCTCTAGCTGCGCTTTCATTTGAAAAAATCTAGCCTTATCTCTAGGGTGTGTTTTTATGTGCCTAGTCAAACTACCTGTGCCGCTACGGTCTCCTACATATTTATGCGACATTAATTTCCCACAAGTTTTACACTTAGCCTTATTTTTTTCTCTTACTTGAGTAAAAAAATTCCAAACTAATGATGTTTCTAGGCGTTTAGCAGGTTCTCTATTAAAAGTAGGAGTTTCTACAGGTGGGTCGACCGGTGCATCACTTGAATTATTAAGAGGACTAGTAGGTGTATCATCTAAATCCGGTGCTTGAGTTTCATCATCATCCTCATTTTCCTCATTATTTTCTAAGATGGTTTCATTAGGATAAAGAGCATTCATAATTTCATCATCTAATCTATCACCTGGTGCAACATTATGATAAAATTCACTATCGGTAAATTGAAAACAAGGGTGATCACTATCAAGAATTACGGAAGGAGGAGGACGTCTAGGTTGGCGACTACTTTCAACTTGCTTATCTTTTCTAGGTCGGGGAGCCGGGGGAAGGGTAGTTGGTTGGCCACTACTTTCACCGGTTTTATCTTTTCCTTTACCAAACATTTTTTTCAAAGTAAATGCCATATTAATTATAATTATGCAAACTAAACCACACAAAAATATATTCTAAAAACGTAAGAGTTGAAACGAGTTTACCGGATTGCCGAACAACTTCTTGAAAATTGAAAATCGTTGAACACTTGAAAACTTCAATTCAACAACTTCACAATTTTTCACAAAATTTCAACAATAAATTAAGTAATTGTAGTAGAGAGATTGAGAGATATTGAGAGATATTGAGAGATATTGATGAATTGGTGAATAAAAATGAAAGAATGAGTGAGTATTTATAGTTGAGAAATGGGGAAAAGTGTAATTATATAAAGTTTGGGGTTAAAATAAAGTTTGGGGGCCAAATGGACATTTTTTTAACTTAAAAAACGGTCATATTTTCAGCCCAAACGGCTAGATTTTAAATATGGCCGTTGGAGATTTTTTTTTTTTTTTTGAAAAATAGCCGTTGGGCCCGGTTAGGACCGGCCCAGGCCCGCCTGCCGGTCCCGGGCTCGTGGGCTCAACCATGAAGACCAGCCCGTGACGGGCTCAGGAGTCCCACCAAGACCGGCCCACCCAGGACCGGCCCACCAGGCCCACCAGGCCCGTTAGGACCGCGGGCCCGGTCCGGTCCGGTTCAGGCCCGGCCCACCGAGCAGCCCTACCTGCACATCATGATGCACACTTTATGGGGATGATGTGTGGTGATAGGGAGTATGAGAATCCTCTCGGGAATTTGCTAACTAAAGTTAATGATTTTGAAATTGGAGAAGGCTCTGCTGATTCTGATGAGCAAATTTGTGGCTAAATGTCAAACTTAGCAACTGAAAAATCATTCCCTCCTCACTAGGAAGGAATCTTGGTAGTTTGTTTTGATGTTTTTTCTATTATCTAGATTATTTTAGGGTTGTGATCCAGATTTTATTTGTTTTATTTAGTCAAACCCTTCTATCCTTCCATTCTGTTTGTGTGAATCTTGTCTATCTGTTCTGTTGCTATTTTCATTATTCGGGTTCTTTTAGGGTTGTAACTCATATTTTAGGTTGCTTGTTTAGTTGTAAAACCCTTTCATCCTTTACTCAATAAAATACAGTTTGTCTTTTTGTGTCATTTTGTTCCTAGTTCTTTTCTCGCTAGTTCTAATGACATGATGTGCATGCGAAAATTTTGGCAAGATCTTAGGAACTGATTTAATCTGGAATTCGATACCAAAAAAAAAAAAATACTTTTGAAGATGAATAAAGAGTTGGAATACTTTGGAACTAAGGTCGAGTAAAACTCACCTTCAAATCATTGTGAAGATCGGGCTTGAGGATGTTTAATCAATTGAAGTTTGTTGGAAAGTTTGTCACTAAGGGATGAAAAAATGTCTTGTGACCATGGCACACTAAGAAGACAGACATGTTCGTCAATGCTGTGATCGCAAAAAGATAGCATGTATGATGTTCTTGAGGTTGGGAGGCCCTTTTTCTGCTACCCAAATACTTTATATCCTTTGCTACCCCTTTTGAGCCTGCATTATTTTTCTTTGACTACCCTCTTTTGGAATCAAGTTTAGAGTCAAAAAAAAAGAAAAAGAAAATCCATGTCCCAAAAGTACAAACTGAGGCAATTCTTAGAAAATTCAGGAAAAAAATAATTGTCAAAGGTCCATGCCCTCAAAAGTAGAAGCTGGGGCAAACAAAAAAAAAGAAAAAAAGAAAAGGAAAAAAAGAGAAAAAAAGAAAAAAGGAAGAGAGAAACAGAAAGAAAGATGAAAAATAGTTTATGTCAAATGTTTGAACTACGTTAGACCTGATTCCTTTAAAATAAGGATACGTAGGCAGCCTCATGGTTCGGTCCAACCAAATAAGAATTTAGAAGAAAAAGAAAAGAAAATAGAAAAATCCAAAAATCCCCAGCATCTGAAACTGGGGCAGAGATTTTATTTCACTTTTGAAAGAGTCGATTCCAAGAGTTGTAAGTCCACAACCCCTTTTACTTTGAGTTTATTTTGAGCCTTCATGACGTCCTTTCTTTCTAACCCTATCCAAAATCCTTCCAAATAAAAACCTCCCAATATGCATTCAAGAGTGCCAAGAGAAGCATACAATGAGCCACGGTTGTCACATGACGTAGAACATCGTCGAGTTTCTCACAAAAAGGGAAAGAAAAAGAAAAGAAAAATGAGAGAGTCTTATTAGTGAAAACCCTTACGGGCACTGTAAGATGATGATAAGTAGAGATGAATAAATAAGAGAGACTTGTTGGTGAAAACCCCTCGGGGCACCACTAGTCGAAAGTGAGTCGCGAAGCTGATGCAAAGAATTGGCACGAATAAGCCCGACTTCAAAGCTCATAAGAATGGCAAAAGGGAAGATTAGATTAGTGATAGATCAGGCCGTTGAGTCCAAAATGCATGTCATGACCATTAAGGCTAGTTATTGAAAAAAATAAGAAAACTCTTCCTTCTGTCCTTCCGATAGAGGGCATTTCTTGTTAATATTGTTTCTTTATAGCATTGTGTCCTTCCCTCTGAGTCAGCCCTTGTCAAAACAAGCAAGAATTGTTTTTAAAATTTGCTACCAGCTTTTCAATTGCACAAAGTAAATTTGGCCAGCACACTCGGTTGTTACTGTCAACATGCCTTGAGGATTCATGCAAAGGCTCCCCCTAAAGACTCTTGTCAGCCTACTTGGCGCAAGCAAAGATAACTGGTGATTCTCTCTGACAGACAAATTGCTTAAAAGCAGGAAGTCATTCAAGATATCGGAAAAGGTCACCTAAGCAAGGATCTCCAGTTGGGATAGGCTGATTGAGCCGCAAATACAAATGATACTAGGTATGAAACAATTAGGATTGATGCAGAGCAAAAGTCTCTTGAAGCCGACTTAAGCTGATTGAGCAAAAACTAAGCTGCCCAAGATTCAAGGCCACAAACCGACCACCATTTTCAAAACTGACAAATTTTTCTTTGTATGAAACAGGAACAAAGCGGTGCAAGGAAAGTGATTCAAAAAGAGAAAAAAAAAGAAAAAAAAACAACAAAAAAAAAAGAAAAGAAAAAAGAAAAGAAAAAAGAAAAGATGAGAAGAGCCAACAAAGGGAAGTTTCTCAAATCTTTGCCTTTATTTGTCTTGCTATTGTGCATAAAATCTTGCCATTGATCTTCACATTTTTCCTCCTAGGGTAATATGTCGTAGTCTGATGGATTTTCCTTCCAATAAAAATCTTAGTCTGATGAATTTTCTCCTAAGATAAGAAAAGAGACCTAGTCTGATGAACTTTCTCCTAGGTTAAAAATCTTAGTCTGATGAATCTTTCTCCTAAGATACCAAAAAAAGAGAGATAGAAGATCTAGTCTGATGAACTTTCTCCTAGGATAGATGTCTTAGTGATGAACTTTTTTCCTAAGATAGAAAACCTAGTCTGATGAATTTTCTCCTAGGATCAAAATCTTAGTCTGATCAAAGACTTAGTCTGATGAACTTTCTCCTAGGATAGAAATCTTAGTCTGATGAATCTTTCTCCTAAGATAGAAGACCTAGTCTGATGAATCTTCCTCCTAGGATCAAAATCTTAGTCTGATGAATCTTTCTCCTAAAATAGAAGACCTAGTCTAATGAACTTCCTCCTAGGATAGAAATCTTAGTCTGATGAATCTTTCTCCTAAGATAGAAAACCTAGTCTGATGAATTTTCTCCTAGGGTAAACGTCTTAGTCGGATGAATCTTTCTCCTACGACACCAAAAAAAAAAAACAAAAAGGCCTAGTCTGATGAATTTCCTCCTAGGATTAACGTCTTAGTCTGATGAATCTTTCTCTTAAGATAGAAAACCTAGTCTGACGAATTTTCTCCTAGGATATTTTGAAAAAAAAATCTGGATTTGAAAAAAAATGGGTCAATTTTTAGTTTTCTTAGGTTATCAATGTTTAGTTTTCTTGAAATCAGGGGCACCGCCTAGAGAATAGGGTCAGTCTTTAATTTAGTCAAGCTTAGTTTATAGTTTTCCTAATCTATTCTTTAGTTTACTCTCATCATTGCATCAATAGTACAAGTGGTTTACAATTTTGCTAACAACTCACAAATCTTCCTAGTGCAAACTGGGGTAGAAAAAATTTCTTTTATTTTGTCTGTTTTGTTGTAATCAGGCGCCCACCTGGAGAACAAGGGAAGGCACCTCAAGTTTCAAGGGAAATCAGTTTCGAAGGAAGAAAACTCGAGTTTAAAGAGAAAGCAGTTTCAAAGTTCAAGTTTCGAGGGAAAATGGTTCAAGGTGCAAGGGAAAACAGTGTCAAGTAACAAGAGAATACAGTTCAAGTTCAGCAATCAGGCGCCCGCCTGGAAAATAAGAGAATTCAATTCAGAATGCAATTCAGGTCAACAACAAAAGAAGCTCGCGTCAAGAATGCGAGTCAACAGACCTAGATGATCAACAGAAGTTAGTCACAATCCAGAATAAAAAGAAAAAAAAACAAAAAGAAAGACAAGAAGTGAATCCAAATGCAGAAGTTAATGAAAGATGTGAGCTGCTCAAGACAGGGCTGAGGTCTCAAGCTCTGCATGTCCCATCTTGGTTTGAAAAGTTGAAGAAGATTGAACCAACACCTACGGCTAACAAGTATCAAGATTCAGATCAGAGTCCGCATGAAGAACCAACCAAGACTCAAGATCAAGATTCAGAAGACTCATAGATATGAATCTTGTAACTCGTGGCTGATAGGCTTAGTTAGTCTTTTTATTTTTGATTTTGATGTAATAACGGGATCGCAGATCGGAACCTTAGCGGAATGGCACCTCGACCGGCTCTCCACCTCGGTACTCCATTCCTCATTCACTTTTGAACTACACGTGGCCTGATTCCTTTATAGCTAAGGATATGTAGGCAGCTCAAATACCAGGGCTCAATCACATTCTCCTTTCTTTTGGTCTCCTTAAATAATGGTCGGGTCAAACAACCTGTCTAGTCATTCTTTGTCTGAAAACTCTTCGCCTTTCCAGTCAAAGAGGGGCAGCCGTAGACATGTGATTTTTGACCATCCCCGAGATTTTTCATATTTAGCTCGTAAATATTTAATTTAGGCCTAATATAGTTATTTTAACTCATTTTTACTCTTTTACTTTATTTTATTACAAGAAAAATAAAAATTACAAAAAAATATTTTAGTATGTACCTTTCATAAATTTTCAAAAAAAAAAATACAAAAAATAGTACCTTATTTTATCTTTATATAATTTTGAAAATACAAAAAACATATAATAATTTCATGTTAGCTTTTGCATTGTGTAGTATTTTTATCTTATTTTAAAATAACTCAATTAAGGTGTTGGATCATAATTTTAAGAGTTTTTGGAGTCCAATTCTTGGCCCAATTCGGATTAGTCCATTAAGCCTAGGGACCCTTCTAGACTCTTATTTGGAACAAAAAATAAATAAAAAAGACCCTAAGGACTTAACACAGAAAGACCTAGGGACTAATTGACAAAATACACAAAATAATAACCCAAACCTAGACTCTACATATAAAAAAGGCCTAAAAGAAAAAAAAGAATGGACGTTACCCTAGAGCAAAAGCTTTAGCGTCGCAGACCTGGGGCCCACCTCCCCCTTTCTCACGTCATTCTTCTTCTTCAAAAACAACTCCAGAGCAGCCATTTTAGGACCTTCCTTCCACAGACAAAAACCAACAAGGCTTCTTCATTCCAAAGAATCTAGACCTTAACCGAGGACCTTCCTCACAAAAGCAGCAACAACTGCTGATTTCGACTTTTATGCTCCTTCATTCGAAGCTGCTGCCTCGCCGGAATTGGTCACTAGTGAGTGACGACACTGCTATCGGTTGCAACGAACAAAGCAAAGAATATTGTTGCTCTAGAAACCATTTTACCCGTGAGTTTCGGTTGATTATTAACTCTAGTTGTCGTTTGAGTTGAGTCCATTTTTGGAACTCGTTTGTGAGATCCGTTCTAAGCTTCTGATTTGAGTTTCGGTCGAGGTTACTTGAGGTTGCTTTCAGATTTCTGTTCGCGTTTGAGCTCCCATTTCTGTCGAGGTCCGAGCTTTGGTTCGATAAAGTTTTCTGTTCGAACTTCTTGCATGTCAGCTCCGGTTAGCCATTTAATGAGAGGTTCCATTTATCTCTTCTTAAATTTTGCTGCTTTTGTTTTCCATCACAAATTTTGTCAATTTATAAATGTTTACGTTGAAATGATGTTCATGTTACATACTGATTTGGTTGTATATGTTGGATATTTTCATGAATGTGATAGATTTGTGCTTGTTAATTGATAATTTCATAGTTTATGTTCACTTAGCGGAAGCACTTCCAATCTTTGCTGTTTGTTTTTATTTGTTGAGACAATCATAGTGTGGTATAAAAACCTTTGATGCCTTTCATGATGATAATGTTATATCTAATGGTGTGGGGTTCTGAATTATATGGTTTGTTCGAATTAATTCTGAGAATGGCCGCAGGCTATGTGGATACAGAATGTTAAAAGGATTTGAGCTTGGTGGTTCTTTTGCTTGGTCACTGTGTGTACATAAATCTATAGTTGTCTTACAAATTTCAGTAGCCAAAGCTACAGTTATTTTTTTTTAAAACCCTTTCCACTAATCTTTCTCCAAGTCCAAGCTGAAATTGCAAGTTGAGTAGTGCCTGCAATTCTTTTCTATGATTTTAAATCTGTTAGCAATAATTTAGAAGTAAGGTTGAGTCGTAAGGATATCTTAGTCTAGTCAAATGCGCAGTTGCTCTAGGCGCGATTAATAATGAATCATCACGGCTATGGGTACGGTTCCCATGGCATGGTCGTGATACTAATCTAAAATCCGGGGTACATTTCATGTGACCCGAGTCTAATTTCCAACAAGGTTAGATAAAACGCGTCGTGAACGGCGGGTGCATTTCATGTAGCATGGCTTGCAATGTGTTTTAAATAACCTTGATTTTTCCTTAAATAAATAAAAGCGGTTTAAAAGTTAAAAATGTACATAGGTTTAAAAGTGTTTTAAAATCAGATAATTAGGCCAATAATAACAGTTGAGCGACCGTGCTAAAACTACAGAACCTGGGAATGACTAACACCTTCTCCCCGGTTAACAGAATTCCTTACCCAGATTTCTGTGTTCGCGGATTGTAATACAGAGTCAATCTTTTCCTCGATTCGGGATTTGAACCGGTGACTTGGGATACCATAAACTATCCCAAGTGGCGAATCTGAATTTTAAAAATAAATAATCCCATTTTGATTGCCACTTAAATTGAAAAAAACTCCTTTATACCCTCCCTTCCAGGGGTTCAGGAAAAAGGAGGTGTGAGGCTAGTCGGACTGTTGATCAGCAGAAGTGGTTGGACAGATGGACTAGACTTTGCCCCCCTAACTTTGGAGGTGAGTGGTCAGAGGATCCCCAGGATTTCATTGATTAGTACAAGGATAGTCTCCAGAGCATGGGGATATTGGAGTCTAACGGGGCAGACTTCACCACCTTTCAGCTTGATGGGAAGGCCCGCAAATAGTGGCAGGATTACCTTATTAGTAGGCCAACAGGTTCACCTCCCTTGACTTGGGATCAGTTTACGCATCTATTCTTGGAGAAGTACATACCACCTTCAGGGAGAGAGAAAGAGGAACTTCGGGTTCAGTTTGAGTGACTCCGTCAAGGTCATATGTCTGTGACCAAATATAAGGCGATATTCACTGATTTGTCTCTCCATGCATCTATTATAATCCCCACAGGCGCAGATAAGGTGCAGAGGTTCATTGCAGGTCTGCACCCTGAGATTCAGGTTTCTATGACCCTTGTGGCAGAGATGGGGACTCTCTTTTATCAGGTTGTGGATATAGCTCGGAGGATTGAGCATATTCACAACTATAGCAGAGAGTTTTCCCCGAGGGACAAGCGGCCATGGCCGTTTGGAGGATTCAGTGGTGCCCCACCTGGGGGCAGAGGCCAGTTCATGATGTTCAGCCCAGTAGGCCCATGCAGTTAGCACCACCGCCAGCTCGGAGTGCTCCAGTCAGGACCCTACTTCAGTGTCATTCCAGAAAGTACTTACCGTCCGCCAGCTATTCAGGGTTCCTCTAGTGGGTAATCAAGCTATCAGGGTCAGACTTTAGGTCACCAGTCCACTGCTCTGAGGGCTTTTTTCAAGTGCAGGTATCTTGGCCGCGTGAAGAGGTTTTATCCCAGACTTTGGGGCAGGACCGAGCAGCAGGACCATCGGCCCATGATTATCACACCATCTACCACATCGCCCATCCGGCCAACCAGAGGCGGAGGGCAGGTGGGTAAGGGTCATCCCAGAGGTGGAGGCCAAACAGGTGGCACTCCGTTTAGATTTTATGCTATCCCTGCCAGGACAGAGGCAATCACCTCCATTGCATTGATCACAAGTACTATCTCTGGTATTATTTGATCTAGGGTCTACTTAATCCTATGTTTCTTCTCTATTTGCTCCTTATCTGGATGTGTCCTGTGAGTCCTTGGGTGTTCCTGTATATGTGTCCACGCCAGTAGGTGATACCGTTGTTGAGGATTGGGTCTACCGGTCCTATCTGGTGACTTTCTGTAGATATGAGACCCGAGCGGATCTTCTATTTCTCGATATTTGATTTCGAGGTTATACTGGGCATGGACTGGTTGTTACCGTACCATGCCATTCTTGATTGCTATTCCAAGACTGTTACCTTGGTGATGTCTGATTTTCCCAGATTAGAGTGGAGGGGTTTATCTGTCGGTACTTCTAGCCGGGTTATTTCTTTCTTAAAGGCTCGACATATGGCCGAGAAGGGTTGTTTGGCCTACTTAGCCTTTGTTTGGGATACTACTGTAGAGACTCCCGCATTAGATTTAATGCCGGTGGTATGAGAGTTTTCCTATGTATTTCTTGCTGATCTACCAGGTATGCCGTCGGATCGAGATATCGATTTCGGCATTGATTTGGTGTCAGGCACCCAGCCTATTTCTACTTCGACTTACCCTATGGCTCTCAAGAAGCTGAGGGAGTTAAAAGAGCACCTTCAAGAGTTTCTTAGGGCGCACCGATGTTGTTTGTGAAGAAGAAGGACAAACGTATGTGGATGTGCATTGATTACCGCCAGTTGAACAAAGTCACCATCAAGAATAAGTACTCGTTGCCACGCATGGATGATTTGTTTGACCAGTTGCAGGGTGCCAGAGTATTTTCTAAGGTCTACTTGAGATCTGGGTTTTATCAGCTGAAGATCCGTGCTTCGGATATTCCGAAGATGACTTTTCAGACTAGATATGACCACTATGAGGTTTTAGTTATGTCCTTCGGCTTGGACCGTAGTATGAGGGATCCACCATAGTATGAGGTCAAGGACCTTTATGAGGTCGTTGTGTAGGACGATGCCAACTTTGGACTGCCTCAATCTTCCTGGGATCCACCTTAATACCATCACCTGATACAATATGTCATCAATAAAAACCTCATACTACGGTGACTTTTCATCACGACCTCCTTCGGCATGGCTTAAGGTGGATCCCAGGAAGATTAAGGCAGTCCAAAGTTGGCCCCGTCCTACACAACGACCGATATCAGGAGTTTTGTCATGACCCAAATCTCCCTCCGTAGGAGGTCGTGATGGCACAGTCTTACAGACTAGGTAAGCCTAAAATTTACTGAAGTAACAACAATAATAAATAACGTTTGACAAATATGAATAAGAAATCTCGATACAAAGTTTACAATCCCAAAACCGGTAGTACAAGTCATAAGCTCTACAGAGTTTGCTAGAAACCTCTAAATACAATTATTTTGAAATAAGGATAAACAATGTATAAACAACATCAGAAGGTGACTCCAAAGCCCGCGAATGCAGCAACAGGTTTACCTTGAGTCTCCACAACAAAAATTCGTACAGCTAGTTAACGATCCTTTGACTTCGGAATACCTGGACAAACATAAGTGTAGAACCAACAGAGTATGATATCTCTATAAGACTACATATAAATACAATGATAACACGGTATTTGCAGTAAGAAAAGGGAAGCAACAATTAGCAGCGGAACACAACAAATAATGACACGGTAGAGTAAGCTGAATGTAGTTTAAATCCAGTGAACATAGATAAAGGAAAGGCAAGTAGCAACTCAACAAGAACGACCGCTTTCACACCAGGTTTTAACCAATAATCTCCACAAGGTACCGAACCTCAAAATATTCACAATTCACGGGTCCCAATTCGTGAACACTAAACACTTGGCAGCTTGTGCCCTCATTACAACTGGTAACTACACGGACGGCGCACGCACTAATAGAACCATTCTCACATAGGAGACAGTAGACGAGGGTGTGTAGAAATGATCAATAACATCAGGATCCAAATTCTTAAATCGTTAGGGGTGATTAACTATGTTTATGCTTGTGCCAGTGTTCTATCATAGTTCAGGCCAACTATTAAGAATAGAAACAATAAATGAAACATAAGAAACGATACACCACGAAATGTACACAGTATAACTCACACAGGGTAAGTACGCCACTACACAAATATCAACAACAACAATGACCCAGGGCCATCACAAATAATCACCGACATAGCCCACCTTGTCACGCTACGTGCACAATTATAAAGTAAATGCTCGCCTTATCTCGCCGCTCGCGCTTAATAATGTTCCTACCTCGTCTCGCCACATGTGCAAAACACAGATATCGATTTCCTTATCACACCGCATGTGCATAATCAATAGTAATAATAGCACAACAGAAACCTCGTGCAAACACCCGAACAAATTCTCACAACAATATCACGTGCCAACAATACAACAACACAATAGAATGGCCTTCACAACATGTGTCCATATTCCACAACATTTCCTCTAAATAGTCTCAATACCACAACCATGCATAACCCTCATCTCAACAAACTGAGTACCACAACACCAACAACAATACACGAGAATATGATAAGTAAATCAACTCAAGAGCTTTAGAACGCAAAGAAATGGTAGAATGAGATCACAAAGAATAAACACAATAGAGAATACTAGTCACAATAAGAACATCTCAACAAGAGAGAATTAATATGTCACAATAACTTCACAAAAGTACAATTCGACAACAAGTGATATAACATGAGTCGTTAATGCCAAATAAGGGCGAGGCAACTATGATAAAGGATAACTAATTCCATTTAGGTTTGGGCAAATTACGTAAGCCATACAACAACTTAATTAAGTATACAATGGAGAAGATAGCATATTGAAGAGGCAACACTTTCAGTTAAGGCGCACGAGAGTCACATAGGTAATAAGGGTGGAAAATGGAGTAATTAATTTCAATTAAAACACGTAGAGATGAAACTAGTAAATGGGGGATTTAACATAACAAACAACTTCATATCTAATGAAATAAGAGCCTAAGAACCCTAAAAGGTCAACTTCCCACAAATAAGCCCGAGCACCTACTAATCACCTCGCGTACACGGACTTTACATGATACAATTAGCATAAGAGACTCAAATATTAAGCGGTAGTTTCCCCCACACGAAGTTAGACAAGATACTTACCTCAAAGAAGATAGACCATCACTCTAAAATGAACTTCTCGAGTGAAATAACCCCCGAACGGCTCAAATCTAACAAAACTAACTTTAAAGCACAAATAAAACTCATAAGCAACTATTCCAGATAGTAAAGCTTCAATCTTTATCAAAAACTAAAAATCAACCTAAAAGTCAACCCCCAGGCCCGCCCTTGGAACCCGACAAATTTCACAAAACCCGAACACCCATTCCAATACGAGTTCAACAATACAAAAATTATCAAATTTCGATACCAATTCATTCCTCAAATCATCATTTTATATTTTGAAAGTTTTCTTCAAAATCCCCATTTTTTTTCCTCAACTTAAAACACTAATTTAATGATAATAATAAAGATAGAATCATGGAATATAATAAATTCTAGATGAAGAACACTTACCCAATTGATTTGCTTGAAAAACCCACAAAGAATCGCTCAAAACCAAGCTCTAGAACTCCAAAAAGATAAAAATGGCTGACCCTCGGAATAGAGTACTATATATCTTTGCCCACTGATTAGTGCATCACAATCGTGGATCATCACTCGCAATCACGAGGAAGAAAAATGAAGGCTGCCCAAATCGTGCTACGTGAACACGATAGCGTGCTCGCGAACGCGGTGAACAAAAACCCAGACTCTACGCGAACGCGTCTGGGCACTCGTGAACGCGAAGAGAATATTACCTAATGCCCCTATTCCGCCTTACCTCTATGCAATCGCGGACCTATGGATGCGAACATGAAAAGAATGATCTTTCTACCTTCGCGAACGTGATCCTCTCTTCGTGAACGCGAAGGGCAAATGCTGCCAGCCTCCAATATACTATGCGAACATGATTACTTCATCGCGAACGCGATGAAGAACACCAAACACCAGCAGATTAGCAGTCCAAAAATAGAATGAATTGGCCCGTAGCTTATCCGAAACACACTAGAGGCCCCTGGGACCCCGTCTAAACACACCAACAAGTTCCATAACCTAACCCGGACTCGCTCAAGGTGTCAAATCATATCAAACAAAGTCGAAACTATGAATCACACCATGAATCAAACTCATGAACTTTCAAATCTTCCAACTTCTAAAACTCGCGCCGAAATCTACCACATCAACCCGGAACGACGTCAAATTTTGCATGCAAGTCCCAAATGACATAACAAAGCTATTCCAACTCTCAATATCCCATTACAACCCCGATATCACAAAAGTCAACTCTTGGTCAAACCTCTCAACCTTCTAAAACTTCAACTTTACCAACTTTGAAATGCTTCAAATTATATTATGGACCTCCAATCCAAATCCAGATGCATGCCTAAGTCCAAAATCACCATACAAAGCTGTTGGAATCATAGAAACACCATTTCGAAGTCGTATATACCAAAGTCAAATTCAGGTCAACTCTTACCGCTTAAGCTTCCAAAACTCAAATCCTTCTTCCCTATTGACTCAACATCATTGGATAACTGAACTCGGCCACACACGTGCGTCGTAATACATAATACGAAGCTGCTCAAGACCATACACTGCCTAACATGACTTTAATTCTCAAAACGACCGATCGGGTCGTTATATCCTCCCTCTCTTAAACAAACATTCGTCCTTGAACGAGCCAAGAATCGCCTCGAAGTCATCAAATCATTGAATGCTTTCATCCAACATACACTCGTGGGTGACCCCGCGTCACCCCAATCCACATAAGCCTGACAACACTATCTCAACTACAATTTATCCTTTCCACCAATACCATTAAGCCTTAGAGCTGAAATTTTTCAACCATTTACTCATCTCCAAAAGACCCAATTCGTACATTCACACCTGGTATCAACCTCAACTAGCTGAAACAACTTATGACTATAGCCACAATGTACAACAACACAACACGACACATCACACATAGGCCTATAAAAACATTTCTAATCACAATAGCTGCCCGTAATCAAATCCAGTACTTACAATTATCCTCATATCCATTAGAACCCTATTTCAAACCTCCAGAACATTGACAACAATGCAAGGAACATGAAGACATCATAACTATTCACCCGAATCAACAAGTCACATCTAACACCACCAAGCACACACCACGCAAGCTAAACTCAATAAGCATAACACGAAAATGACTAAATATGTAAGGAGAAACACATAAGGGAAATATCAAACAAGCATGACAGGCATGACTCCGTATCAATACCGTTGTACGAATCAATTTACAAGGAAGGATCTCATCCTAATATTACTTCCACCATGGCACGCAACCTGGTTCAAACACATCAAATCACATAAAATTGCGAGGGTCTAACCCTCAACCCTGAACCAAAAGTAGAATACACATCATACCAACCAAAACCTTCCACTAACTCGATTCCGCAAAATACAATTACATCACTTACTAAACTCTCACCCCCGATAGAGCATCTAAATAACAAATCGTAACGAAATCACTTAGAAATCACATCAAAACCTACCGAAATGAGGAACAAAAAGTGCATCCTCTCAAACTCTCAATGATGAATAAAAACATACGATAGACACGGGCTACCACTCTAGAATCTCCCAACAGGGCAAACATATAAGCAGAGTACTAAGCCACGAAACTCACCCACATGAGAAGCAAAATAGGAGAACTCACCCTGATAAGCAGAACCGAAACAAAATACGAATGGTGCTCCTCTGTAATAAATTGAAAGCATACCTATATGACATTATCTGGCGCAGCGGACTCAGACCTACTGTGTGAAACCCATTAACGAGCCGGGCCTCCCCCTCTTGGGCACCCTCTACTCACCTGATACCCCGCTGTGACAAATTTATACGGAGTCTGGGATAATCTTTGACCATGTGGCTAGTATCTCCACAATCAAATCAAGCTCTTTGCTGACGTGGCTATGGGAATTATGCGGTACGGATGCTCTGAGACCCGTGAGTACCTGAAACACTATGCGAAGCATTAAGTACATACTAAACTGGCTGCCCCACAAAACCTCTACCATGCCATACCCTGCCTCCAAAGTAAGGACCAGTGGATCTCTATGGTCTGCTAGGCCTCCTCGCCTTCCTGTCCTCTATTTCCTGATCTCGCCTGCCCTCTTTCTCCTGATCCCATATGCCCTCCAATTCTGTGATCGATCTTTACCACTTGCTGAAATGTAACATCTAACCCTAACTGCCGAGCTATGCTGAACTAAATATCATGTCTGAGCCCCTCAATGAATCTACAGACACACTCTCTATCTGTAGTGACCAAAGCAGGTGCATGTCTGGCCAAATCATTGAATCTAACGGTATACTCTGACATTAACACAGTGCCCTGACATAGCTGATCAAACTCCACGCGAAATGCATCCCGAAGGGACTAAGGGTCAAACTCTCTCAGGAACATCTCCAAAAACTAAGCCCATGAAAGTGGAGTTGCATCGGTCGGGCTACCCAAATCATATGCCTGTTACCACTAATAAGTTTCTCCCCTAAGCTGGAATGTAGTAAAAGCAGCCCCATTCATCTCCACAATTCCCATAGTGCGGATAATATGGTGGCACTCCTCTAGAAGGCCCTGTGCACCCTCTGAATCCAAACCACTAAAAGTAGGAGGGTCATATATCTTGAACATTGCAGGTCTAACCTGTTCTTCCTCATATGTTGCTGCCCTAACCACGTGCTGAACTGGTACCATAGGTTGTATCACCATGACACCTAGAACTCGACAAACGGGAACGTGCTGCTCTGGAGTATGGGTGGCGCGAGTTTAGTCTCCTCCCCTGGTCTGTGAAGTAGCCATTGCAGCCTAAATCAATCTTGCCCGAACCAATGTACCAACCATGCTCAGAAACTATGCTAAGGTCTCCCGAGGTCCGGGGGTAACATCAGGCACCTTCTGTACCTGCCCCGCAATCGGAGCTACTGCCGGCTCCTCAACTGCTGCTCTGGTAGGTTCCCTAGCTGTGACACATGCTCCTCTTTGGCCTCTGCCCTTGCCCCTGCCTCCAGTGATACCTTCTCTGGAGCAGCGTCATCAGTAACTACAACTCGTGTCTCACCATTTGTGAGAGAATAAAATGATAAAAGCTCAAACCCCAAGATCAATAAACTTGCACGATAGAGATAAAAGAAGTGAAACTGTCCTAATAGTTCCGTAGCCTCTTGAAGATAAGCATAAACGTCTCCATACCGATCCATAAGACTATACTAAACTCGCTTATGACTCGTAGCACCTATGAACCTAGAGCTTTGATATTAACTTGTCACGACCAAATCACCCTCCGTAGGAGGTCGTGATGGCACCTAATCTTAGGGACTAGGTAAGCGTAATATTTACTAAAATAATAGCAATAATAAATAATGTTTGACAAATGTGAAGAAGAAATCTCAATAAAAATTTTACAATCCCAAAACCGGTAGTACAAGTCATAAGCTCTACAGAGTTTGCTAGAAACCTCTAAATACAACTATTTCAAAATAAGGGTAAACAGTGTATAAACAACATCAAAAAGTGACTCCGAAGCTTGCACGCAGCAACCGGTTTACTTTGACACTCTACAGTAAAAATCTGCACAACTAGTTAACAATAGGCTGACTTCAAAATACCTGGACAAGTATAAGTGTAGAACCAACAGAGTATGATATATCTATAAGACTACTCATAAATACAACGATAACATGGTATTTGCAGTAAGAAAAGGGAAGCAACAATTAGCTGTGGGACATAACAAATAATGACATGGTAGAATAAGCTGCACGAAGTTTAAATCCGGTGAACACATATAAAGGAAAGGCAAGTAGCAACTCAACAAGAATGACCACTTTCATATAAACTTTTAACCAATAATCTCCACAAGGTACCGAACCTCAAAATATTCAGAATTCACGGGTCCTAATTCGTGAACCCTAAACACTTGGCATCTTGTGCCCTCATTACAACTGGTAACTGCATAGACAATGCACATGCCAATAGAACCATTCTCACATAGGAGGTAACAGACCAGGGTGTGTAGAAAAGATCAATAACGTCAAGATCCATCTTCTTAAACCGTTAAGGGTGATTAAATACGTGTATGCTTGTGCCAATGTTCTACCACTTTTCAGACCAACTAATAAGAATAGAAACAATGAATAAAACATAAGAAACGATCACCATAAAATGCGCCCGGTATAACTCACACAGGGTAAGTACGCCACTACACAAATACAAATAACAACAATGCCCCCAGGCCGTCACAAGTCATCACAAACAATCCCTGACATAGCTCACATTGTCTCGCCACATGCGTAATAATAAAGGAAAGGCCGCCTTATCTCACTGCGCACACTTAATAATGTTCCCACTTTGTCTCGCTACATGCGCAACACACAGATATAACCCTCCTTGTCACGTCGCATGTGAATAATCAATAGTAATAATAGCACGGCAAAAAGTTCATGCAAACACCCAAACAAATTCTCCCAACAATATCACGTGCCAACAACACAACAACACAATATAATGGCCTTCACAACATGTGCTCATATTTCACGACATTTCCTCTAAATAGTCTCAATACCACAACCGTGCTTAGCCCTTGTTCAACAAATTGAGTACCGCAACAACAACAACAACAATACATGAGAATACGAGCCATTGATTCCAAATAAGGGTGAGGAAACTATGATAAAGGATAACTAGCTTCATTTAGGTTTGGGCAAATTATAGAAGCAATACAACAACTTAATTAAGGATAAGCAACAGAGAAGATAGCATGGTAATTGAAAGGCAACAACTTCAGTTAAGGCGCACGAGAGTCAGATAGACAATAAGGGTGGAACATGAAGCAATTAATTCCAATTAAAACTCGTAGAGGTGAAACTAGTAAATGGAGGGATTTAACATAAGAAACAACTTCATATCTAATGAACATAGGAGCCTAAGAACCCTAAAAGGACAACTTCCCACAAATAAGCCCCCGCACCTACTAATCACCTTGGATGCACGAACTTTACATGATACAATTAGCACAATAGACTCAAATCTAAGGGGTAGTTTCCCCCACATGAAGTTAGGCAAGATACTTACATTAAAGAAGATAGACCGTCACTCTAAAATTAACCTCTCGAGTGAAATAACCCCTGAGCGGCTCAAATCTAACTAAAATAACTTCAATGCATAAATAAAACTCATAAGAAAAATTAGAACGTTGGTTCGAAATTGTTCGGGGGGGGGGGGGCTCTTTTTTCTTCGGTGCATGTTAAGTGAGGCATGCTAACATACGCCGTATACTGAAGAGATGACCCATAACCACCGCCAAGGGGACTGTCCGGTGACTATGACAGAGGTGTTGGTAACTCCGGTGACTGGAATTCAACATAGGAAAATTCCATTGACATTTGGCAGCTTCCTCCCTACGAAGTTTCAATCAATCGAAGAGGAGAGTGAAATTGAGGCAAAATTTGATAATTCCAACCAGAATTTTCCTATAAGGGGAGGAAAAAATGAGTAAGTGAAGAAGGAAATTTATGCACCACATCATCTCCAATTCTCTGAAATTGGTACTGATAAGCATCCAACAGCTATGGCGGCGAAGGAGAAAATTGAACTAATTGAAGGACAGGGCAATAATCGTGGATCTCAAATGGGGAAACCTCTCACCTCTGTTCCTCTATCAATAAGGGATGGTAAGCTGGTGGTGAAGATTGTAGCAGATGATATCAATTCACAGGAGGAACTATGGAATTTGGCATTGACATGATACGTACCTGGAAACACACGATATGCTCGATCAATGGACAATTACGTAACTACGGTATGGAATTTTGTTGCAAAGCCTATGATTCTGTGTTACAACCCATATTCACGTACGTTAGTTTATGCCATAAGGTAGTCGACGTAAATCTATGAATAAATTATCTTTAAGATTATAAGAAGTTAATCCTATTGGTCTTAAATAATACAAATGTGTATAAGGGTGGTTAACAAGTATTAGAAGTTAAACGAATCGAGGATGTTGTCAGCCGTATTTTCGGGTAAAACTAGAGGTGCTTAATACACTCAAGAGGTCATGCTTTAAGGTATTTGAATCATATAATATCCTTATCATAAATCTTGAAGTCAAACAAGTTATGAAACAAAGGTCGACAAAAGTTGTCGCAACTTAGGTTCATAATTTTACTTAAACATTAGGTCAAATGTTACTAAGATTTTCTCCGAACTTACAAGGAATTACATGGTGATTTACACAACAAATTAAATATATATGAGTATAGTTTCCAACGCATTAAACTGTTTATCAATACGACATCGGAGCAGAGAGATATAGGTATATTTACGAGACTGTACAAGCTGCTAGGTGACAACTAGGTGTGTCAACCACTTGGTTAAATAATAGCCCAAAAATAGGAAATTTGGGGTCGGACAAAGATACCATTTAAAGGGTTATCTACTGCAATATAACTCTCATTATATATCACAAATAACCAGACCTAAACCCCTGCAAAATTCCTCCCAAAAATTATCCACAAACCCTAATCGATTTTCCCTCTTTTTCAAGTTCTAATTAGGGGTAAAACCTAGAGTTTGAAGAACCAAGGAAAGGGATGAGTTATCCAACAAGTAAGGTACGTTTACTTCTCTCTTTCATATATTTGTTTTGCTTTGAATTCATGGTAATTCATTCTATACATGTAAGAACTCACGGGAAGGTGATCGGAAGCCGTGAGTTCGAGTTATTCACTTGTAGCAGACTGTTTTGTGGACTGTATTGTGTTGCTGTTGGGCTACGTGTTTTACTAATGTTTTGTAGAGTTTTGGAGGAGTAAGGATGTGTATAAACACCATATAGATGTAGGGTTTTGGGCTGGTAGTTCTTCGTAACATTTCCGGGTCGTTTGACACGACTACAGTGGCCGTCGTATGTATGAAGTGATTAGGTTGTGCTTGGACTATTTTGGGAGGCTCAATATGATTATTATTGATGTTGTTTGGTGATTGTTTGGAATTGTGTTAAGTCATATATATAGGGGAGGTGCTGTCCGTTTCATCGTAAAATAGGTTGTGCTCGATACATAATAGTTATGGAGCTTGAATGATAACGATAGTATCGTTTCTCTTATTGTAGACTAAGGAGTCGTGAAAATTACATAGCTTGAGATTGGGGCAGTATATACAAGGTATTGGATTCTATCCCTTTCCTTCTTTTGTACGACTCCGATTGTACATAATGCAATGAACGAGCTTCCAAAGATACTCTACTCTAACAAGCTAGCAGTACTTATATTGCTTCCCCTCTTATGGAACGATTGATGTTAATGTTGATTCTCTTATTCTTATGTTATCAATGTTGTTGGTACTTCCTGATTCTTATAAGGTTCGTAATTCTTATAAGGTTCATAGTGAAGAGTTAGTCCTAATAACATGTACAGAGGATACCGACCTTACGTCACTCCGAAAGGTTTAGAACGTGATTCCATGAGTCGAGCATGCTTTATATATATGTACCTATTTTACTCTATCGAGCCGCGCTATAGTCGGCCGGGTACGACACCTATTTTGCAACCACTGATCAGTTGGGTTTTACCGAGCTCCATGTGGCCGGGTATGATACTACCGAGCCTTATGATAGCCGGGTACGTTTTTTACTGAGCCTATTACGGCCGGGTACGATATGATAATGATGATGCCCACAGAGGCATATGTTTTAAAAGTTTATGTATATATACATATGTATCATGCATTTCATGTCAGTTGCCCTCAGAGGTACGCAAATGTTACAAGTTGTATATTCTTTATCCCTGCTTACATTATTGTTCATACTTATGGTTCCCTATCTTACATACTCAGTACTTTATTCATACTGACGTCCTTTTATTTGTGGACACTGCATGTCATGCTGCAGGTCCTGATAGACAGGCAGGAGCATTCCCCCACCATAATAGGCTGTCCAGTTCAGCGGTGATTGGTGAGATCCCTTCTTCGGACTTGCCATGGTCTTGGTATGCATTTTTGTTATAGACATAATGCTTATGTCAGGGCCCTATTCCGGCTATGTTGCAACACTTATGTTCCTTTAGAGGCTCATAGACAGGTGTCGACTCATGTATAGTTTGGTATGCCTTGTTGGCTGAATTTGTGTTGTATAGTCTTTCATGGAAGCATGGTAGCTCATACCTTATATATAGTTTCTTGATTGTCTGGTCATCCCATGTTATGTATGTTCATGCCATCATATTTTATTATTGGTTGTCCATGATCCATATCTACCATTTATATTGATCTCGTCAGCCCTAAAAGATAATAGAGAAGGTTAGATAAAATGTACGTTGGTGCTCGGCAAGTATGGCCGGGTGCTAGTCATGGCCCTCCAATTTGGGTCGTGATAAACTTGGTATCAGAGCAAGTATGTCCTAGGGATTGTCTATGAGCCATGTCTAGTAAAGTCTTGATTATGGATGTGTAGCGCGCCACATTTATAATCTGGAGGCTACATGACATCTAGGGTTGTTACCTTCTTCCTGAATCTATATCGTGCGTAGAGTTGAGTCGTAAGTGTTCATCTTTAATATTCACCTTGTTTTCTTTCAGCGATACCTTTGACTAGGAAGCAAACAATTAGTAGACGACTTGATACAGCTGTGAGAGAGGGTACCAGTCAGGTGCCTCAAGCCAGAGCAGGCTAAAGTGAGGCTCAGAGTGAGATGCCGTCTCATACCTCATCTACTCCGTCTCCTCCAGAGGAAATTAGGAGGCACCCAGCACCACCTGTTCCTCCATCTGGCACTACAGACCAGGATATGCGGAATGCGGTGCAGTTGTTGACTAGCTTTGTAGCTGCTCAGACTCAGAGGCAAAATACCAGTATTGTTGATAAACCGGTTAGTACGAGAGTTCATGGTTTTGTTAATCTAGACCCTTCAGTGTTTACTAGATTAGACCCCAAGGAGGACCCGCAGACTTTTATTGATCAGGTTCATCGTACATTGCGGGTTATGCATGCTAGTGATAGAGGCAGTAGAGTTAGCTTCTTATCGGCTACGGAATTTAGCTGTTTTCTAGTATGATAGTTGGGAGAGATCCAGGGGTTCGAACGCTCCTCTATCTATGTGGAAGGAATTTTCTGAGGCCTTATTTCGTCACTACTTGCCAGTCGAGATACGATAAGCTAGAGCTGATAAGTTCTTCAACCTTAGACAAGGTAATATGAGTGTGCGAGAGTACAATATGCAATTTGATTCTTTATCAAGGTATGCTCCCCATATGGTAGCAGAGATGAGCGATAGGGTGCATCTGTTCGTGAACGGGTTAGGACCACATCTAATAAATGAGTGCACGTTAGCCTCCTTGGTGGAGGGCATGGATATTTCCCGTATTCAGGCTTATGCCCAGACCCTAGAGGATTATAAGCGCCAACAAAGGGCAGATAGGGAGTAGGATCGGGGCCAACATAAGAGGGCGAGATTTGTAGGGTATTCTAATGACTTCAGAGGCAGTGTCAGGCCCCAATTTTCGAGGAGTTCTGCGCCATATTTAGCTAGTGCTCCTCTACAGTTTCAGAGGCCTCGATATGATTGATTTACCTATTCAGGTCCTGGTCAGAGTTCGTGGGAATCAGGCTTGCAATATCATAGAGATACTAGTTAGATGAGACCCCCAACACCACGTTGTGATCAGTGCGGTAAGGCCCACTTTGGACTATGCCATCGAGGTTCTGATGCGTGCTATTCTTGCGGACAGCCTGTCCATTTGATGCAGGATTGTCCTAATAGAGGAGGTGGTTGTATGGCTCAACCGACTGGATCTGTGTCTGGTTCTTCCTCGTCCGTTCGATCGTCAGCACGGGGTTTTCAGCTTTCAAATGGTCGAGGTAGAGGTAGAGGTAGAGGTGTAGTGCAGAGTTCGAGTGGTGCTCAAAATCAAACCTATGATCTAGTAGGTCGACATGATCTCGAGTCGTCTCTAGATGTTGTTGTAGGTATATTATCTGTGTTTTCTTATGATGTATATGCGCTGATTGATCCGGGATCCACATTATCATATGTTACACCCTTTGTGGCTAATAAGTTTGGCGTTGAACCTGAATTGATAAGTAAACCACTTTCGGTATCTACTCCGATAGGAGATTCTGTGATTGCTAGGAGGGTATATAGAGGTTGCATAGTGATGATTTGTAGTCGTCAAACCTCAGAAAATTTATTTGAGTTAGAAATGGTTGATTTCGATGCGATAATGAGGATGGACTGGTTGGCCTCATGCTATGTAAATGTTGACTGTCATACGAAGATGGTTAGGTTTCAGTTTCCTGGTGAACTTGTCATTGAATGGAAGGGGAACGTTGCTACATTGAAAGGTAGGTTTATTTCCTATATTAAGGCAAGGAAGATGATCTCAAAAGGTTACATTTATCATCTCGTTCGCGTTAGGGATGCGGAGGCGAAGCTGCCTACTCTACAGTCAATCCCCGTGGTCAATGAATTTCCAGATGTTTTCCCAGATGAACTCCCAGGCCTTCCTCCTGAAAGGGAGATTTAGTTTAGCATTGATGTGTTTCCTGACACTCAACCGATCTCTATCACTCCATACAAAATGGCCCCGGTAGAGTTGCGAGAGTTGAAGGCGCAGTTGAAGGACTTGATGGATAAGGGCTTCATTAGGCCTCCTTGGGGTGCGCCAGTTTTGTTCGTGTAGAAGAAAGATGGGTCGTTAAGGATGTGTATCGATTATCGACAGTTGAATAAGTTTACTATTAAGAACAAGTATCCACTTCCAAGGATTGACGACCTTTTTTACCAACTCCAGGGTGCCAAGTATTTCTCCAAGATTGACTTATGTTCAGGGTACATCAGGTGAGGGTTAAGGAGAAGGATGTTTCAAAGATAGCCTTCTGGACAAGATATGGGCACTTTGAGTTCTTGGCGATGTCGTTCGGGCTAACAAATTCCCCAGCAGCTTTTATGGATCTCATGAATACTGTATTCAGGCCCTATCTTGATGTGTTCATGATTGTATTCATTGATGACATTCTGGTGTATTCTCGTTCAGAGGCGGAACATGCGGGCCACTTGCGGATAGTATTACAGACGCTTTAGGATCGTAAGTTATATGCTAAGCTCTCCAAATGTGAATTTTGGCTGAACTCAGTAGCGTTCCTTGGCCATGTGATATCTGACGAGGGTATTAGTGTCGACACTCAGAAGATCGATGTAGTAAAGAATTGGCCGAGACCTACAACACCATCAGAAGTCCGCAGCTTCCTAGGGCTAGCAGGATATTATAGGCGGTTTGTAGAAGGATTTTCCTCTATATCATCACCATTGACTAAGTTAACACAGAAAGTTACCAAGTTATAGTGGTCTGACACTTGTGAAAGTTACCAAGTTATAGTGTTACCAAGTTACCAAGTTACCAAGTTACCAAGTTATAGTGTTCTAATGCTTGTGAACGTAGTTTTCAGTAACTGAAGAATCGATTGACATCCGCACTAGTGCTCACTCTTCCTGAAGGAACAGAAGGTTATGTGGTATATTGTGATGTCTGAGGTATAGGTTTGGGGTGCGTATTGATGCAACGTGGGAAGATGATTGCTTATGCATCAAGACAATTGAAGAAGCATGAAAAGAATTATCCAACCCATGATTTGGAATTGGCTGCAGTAATATATGCTTTGAAGATATGGCGACACTACTTATACGGCATCCATGTTGACATCTACACAGATCACAAGAGTTTACAATACATCTTCAAATAGAAAAAGATGAATTTGAGGCAGCGTAGGTGGCTTGAATTGCTGAAAGACTACGACGTCGAGATATTGTATCATCCCGATAAAGACAATGTTGTTGCAGATGCTCTCAACCGTAAGTCAATGGGAAACTTAGTACATATTGAGGCAGGTAGATGGGGGTTGACTAAAGAGCTTCATCAACTAGCCAATATGAGAATCATATTGTTAGACTCTGATGACGGAGGTGTTACGATACAGGATATATTAGAATTATCTTTGGTAGCTGAGGTAAAAGCACGGCAATATGAAGATCCTATCATAGTACGATTGAGATAGAGCATTCAGCAGTGTAAAATTATGACTTTTGAGATCGGAGGAGACGAGACACTAATATATTAGGGCCGATTATGTGTGCCTAATGTGGCATGGTTGCGAGAGAAGATTATGAATAAGATTCATCAATCCCGATATTCCATCAATCCTGGCTCGACAAAGATGTATCATGATGTCAAAGAGCAGCATTGGTGGGATAACATGAAGAAGCCCATTGCAGAATTTGTAGCCCAGTGTCCCAATTGTCAACAAGTAAAGATAGAACATCAGAAACACGATGGATTGCTTCAGAATATAGAGATTCCGACCTGGAAATGGGAGGTGATTAATATAGACTTCACAATTGGATTACCTCACTCTTATCATAAGTTTGACTCCATCTGGGTAATAATTGATCGACTTATAAAATGTGCCCATTTTCTGGGAGTTAAGACAACTTACACGGCTGAAGATTATGCGAAGTTGTATATCAAGGAGATTGTTAGGCTTCATGGTGTGCCGATATCTATTATATCAGACCGAGGAACTCAATTTATGGCTAACTTTTGGAGCTCTTTTCAGAAGGGTTTAGGCACACAAGTGAATCTCAGCACTACATTTCATCTGCGACTGGCGGACAGGCTGAACGTACCATTCAGACACTGGAAGGTATACTGCGAGCATGTGTTCTAGATTTTAAGGGGAATTGGGATAACCATCTTCCACTCATAGAATTTGCCTACAATAATAGCTACAATTCTAGTATTAAAATGGTCCCAAACGAGGCACTATACAGAAGGAGATATAGATGACTAGTTGGATGATTTGAAGTCGGTGAAATAGAATTATATTGGCCAGATTTGATTCACAAAGCCATTGAGAAGGTGAAAGTGATACAGGAGCGATTGAGGACGGCACAAAGCAGGCAAAAGTCTTATTCCGATATCTGACGTCATGATCTGGAGTTTCAGGTTGGTGATTAGGTTTTCTTGAGGATCTTACCAATGAAGGGTGTTATGCGTTTTGGGAAGAAAGGTAAGCTGAGTCTAAGGTATATCGGGCCGTATAAAATTCTTCGACGAATTGGACAGGTTGCTTATGAGTTAGAATTGGTTTTGCATGGTGGCCCATACATATATCACAACAAACCGTTCATATTGAAGAATTAGGAAATTGATTTTTATTTTGATCCAGAATGCCTTAACACTATTCCGCTATGGGTGAAGTTTCTAGGTTTACCAGTGGGATATTGGTCTCCTAAAGCCTTAAGCAAATTGACCAGTGGAGTAGGTAAACCACTATATACAGACAAAATTATTGCGTATATGGAGAAGATCTCATATGCTAGAGTATTGGTTGAAGTAGATGTTTCTCAACCCTTACCAGAATGTATTGAGATTGATACACCCTTTGGTGTGTTTCCACAACAGGTGACATATGATTGGAGACCAATGTTTTGTGTAGATTTCATAAAATTTGGTCATGACTCAGAAAACTACAAAAGGATTAGTACATAAACAAAAGAGAAACCTTACCAGGAAGAGGTCAAGAGGAAAATGAGAAGAAAAAGAAAGAAGAATCTAGTCTGGCAAGCAAAAATGCCAGACAAAGAACAGGAGAAACAACATGGTGGAGCTGAAACTGGAATCACACAGGTTGAGTCACAACAAAATGTCTCCCTAAATACAGAAGACGGTCATATTTAACAACAGGCAGAGCAATAGAATAGCAAAGAATCGAAGAGAAAAACCATAGCTGTACAAGATATGAGAGAGCCTATGATGCTGCAGAAGGCCAACAGATTTGCTGCTCTAAGAATTGAGGAACCTAGCACTACAGAGGGAGGGCCTGTATGTGTGTAGAGGATGGTAGACCCCCTTGTTTATGTGCACCTGGAATATTAGAGGGCTAAACAAGCTCTCAAAACAGAAGTTGTTGAAGCTTTTTCTGGCAAGACATAAAATAGACATTATAGGGTGTGTGGAAACTAGAGTTAAAGAAGGTAAAACAAGGAAAATTCTGCAAAAATTAGCTAAAGGATAGAACTACTGCTGTAACTATAACACAACAGTAAATGGAAGAATTTGGCTCTTATGGAAGGATCATATTAGTGCGCGGATACTATCTATGAAAGACCAGTATATCCGTTAATAGAGGATAATACAAAACAGTTTAATACAGAGTTTACAATGGTCTATGTAAAGAATACATTGCAACAAAGGGAGGAATTGTGGACTGAATTATAGCAGTTGGGAGCACCAATCAGTACTCCATGGCTTCTTTGTGGAGATTTCAACAATGGTTTAACTACTGAAGATAAAATTGGGCAACAAGTCACAGTAAAGGAAATTCAAGGCTTCCAAGAAATTCTTAATAACTTGCACCTGACTCCAATAAGATCAATATGATGGAATTTTACATGGTGTAACAAGCAACCTGTGGCAAATAGAGTATATAGTAAAATAGATTGGGCTTTGGGCAACTTTTAATGGCTACAACAGTATGGACATATTGAGGTAGACTTCCTAAATCCAATAGTATCTGATCACTCTCATGTTCTGCTGAAATGTGGTAAGAAGAGGGGATTACATCCAAAACCATTTAAACTCTTTACAAATATAATGGAGCATCCTAAGTTTAATGCAATATTGAGAAGGGTATGAGTGTAGAATCAGGGTGCTGATGCTATGATCGGTATTAGTAGGAAGAGACAAGAGTAGAAACATGAGCTAAAGGACTTGAATAAGTATATGGCCTCATATGCACAAAGGTTGAATCAAGCTAGACAACAATTGGAGATTGTGCAAGCTACCATATGTACACAACCTTTCTGCCAGAACTTATTTAATCAGGAGAAGGAGCTACTAGCTGAAATTGATAAATGGAGCAATAATGAAGAGCAGACACTCAGGAAGAAATCCAGGGCAAATTAGATTATATGTGGAGACACTAATTCAAAGTATTTTCATGCACAATAGAAAATCAGATAAAGTAAAAACACAATCACATTTATCTATACAGGCACACGTATCAAACACATAGATCCTACACAGGTGGAAGCAGAGTTCATTTTATTTTTCAAAGGGTTAATGGGTAATAGCAACGGGGAGATTATATGTCCAAATTCAGAAGTCATTAGAAGAGGGCCAGTGTTGAATAGGGATCAACAAACAGAATTGATAAAGCCAGTGACAACTAAAGAGATAAAAATAGCCGTCAATGATATGCCAACAGACAAAGCTCCAGGGATTGATGGATACCATATATAGTTCTTTACAAAGAACTAGGACTTAGTGAAGAAAGAGGTGTATGATGTAGTACAAGGTTTTTTAAAACAGGAAAATTATAGAAGAAAATGAACTGCACAACTGTTACTTTGATTCCTAACGTTAACTCACCTTCACTGGCGAAAGACTATAGACCTATTGCATATTGTAACACCTTGTACCAAATTATTGCCAAGGTGTTACAACTGAGAATAAAGAAGGTGATTGAGAACTTAGTAGGTCACTCACAATATGCTTTTATAGAAGGAAAGAGTATCATTTATAACATTCTTTTCAGCCATGGATTACTCAAAGGATATAATAGGAAAAGGGTCTCTCCTAGGCGTGTTATGAAAGTGGACCTAAGGAATGCATATGATACTATAGACTGGAGATTCTTGAGAAGATTGCTTAGTGGTCTTGGATTTCCCTTTAGATTCATTAAATGGATTATGGAATATGTCACAACAGTTCCCTAGTGCTAAATGGAGGACTGACCAAACTTTTCCAAGGAAAAAGAGGGATCAGACAAGGGGACCCTATGTCACCGTACCTCTTTGTAATTTCTATGGAGTACCTAAATAGAGAAATGATGTAGCTGACAGAGAATATGGATTTTAACTTTCACCCTAGATGCAGAAAACTAGGCATAATTAACATTTGTTTTGCGGATTATTTACACATGTTTTGCAGGGTAGACATTTTATCCATCAGACTACTTCAAGGGACTTTTCAAAAAATTTCTAAAGCTTGTGGACTAAAGGCTAAAATTTATAAGAGCTCTATTTACTTGGTAGCAATGGATGAATATGAAAAACAAGATATTCTGAATGTACTGGGGTTTGAAGAGGGTACTCTTCCTTTTAGATATTTAGGAGTACCACTATCATAAAAAATATTAACTGTACGGCAATGTTTACCCTTAGTTGAAAAGATTACAGCACGGATAAGATGTTGATCTGCAAGGTTACTTTCTTACTCTCATAGACTACAACTGACAAAATAAGTGTTGTTTGGTATTCAAACCTACTAGGCACAGATATTCATCCTTCCCAAGAAAGTTATGACGATGATTGATGTAGTATGCAGATCATTCTTATGGTATGGTAAAACATCTATTAAAGAAGGCACTGCTAGCTTGGGAAAAAGTCTATATGCCTCAATCTGCACGGGGCTTGAATGTCATAACCTTAAGCATTTGGAACAAAGTTGCTGTGATGAAGCAATTATGGGTAGTTGCAATAAAAAAAGATTGCTTGTGGATAAAATAGGTTCATAACTATTACATAAAAAAACATGACTTGGAACACATGCCTACACCCAAGACTACAACTTGGGTAATCAGGAAAATCATAGTGACAAGGGAGAATTTGAAGAGACAACCCATGCACGGATCCTTGAGTGATCGACTGAAGATACTGCAGGTGCAAGAACAATTTTCAATCAAGCATGCCTACTTGATGTTGCTACCCCAGTATCAGAAAGTTCCTTGGAAAAGCATAATTTTGCAAACAAGCATTCACTCCAGATTTAAGTTCATATTATGGTTGGCTGCACATGAAAGGCTATCTACTTTGGATAGACTAAATAAAATGGGAATACAGGGGCCACAAGATTGTATCTATTGCAAAGATGCTGATGAAACAATGCAACATCTATTCATTGAATGCCCAGTTACTAGCAGAGTATGGACCAGATTACTGGTATGTCTAGGCATGAAAAGGAACATAAAGGGATGCAAAGAGGAGCTTACACGGGCGAACAAAATGTCTAGAAAAAAGACAGGAAAAGCTGCGATCACTAGTTGTGTGTTTGCTATGATAATATACAATATTTGGAGGAAAAAAAAACATGATTCGATTCCAGCAAAGTGTCTTTGAGGAATACAAAATATGTAGAGAAATTGTTTTACATGTGCACACTAAAGGCAAAAGACATCCAACTTGGCAGCATGCATTACATAGCTTAGATAGGTTTGCCTAGGCTTTTGTATGTAATGAATTGTCTAGTTTATGTTTGAAGCAAAGCCTAGATTTGTAGTAAAATGCAAATGGTATATGTAATCTAGGACTAGATTCAAATTCTGGATAGTAGCTGGTCAACAGCTACTTGGCTATGTACATATATACTTTTGATTAATACAATTTGAGTTTGATTAAAAAATAAACTCATAAGAAACTATTATGTATAATAAATCTTCAATATTTATCAAAAACTAACAATCAACCTAAAAGTCGACCCCCAGGCTCATACTTCGGAACCCGATAAATTATATAAAACCGAACACCCAATACGATACGAGTTAAACCTATCAAATTCCGATACCAATTCGTCCCTCAAATCATCATTTTACATTTCGAAAGTTTTCTTTAAAATCTCCATTTTTTTCCTCAACTCAAAATACTAATTTAATGATAAAGATAGAATCATGGAATATAATATATTCTAGGTGAAGAATACTTAACCAATTGTTTTGCTTGAAAAACTCATGAAGAATCGCTCAAAACCGAGCTCTAGAACTCCAAGAATAAAAACAATGGCTAAACCTCAGAGTAGAGAATATATTTTGCCCAATGATTCCTCCATTGCAATCGCGGATCATCACTCGCAATCGCGAAGAAGAAAAACCCAGACTCTACGCGAACGCATCTGTGCACTCACGAACGCAAAGAGAATATTACCTGATGCCCCTAATCCGCCTTACCTCTATGCGATCGCGGACCTATTGATGCGAACGCTAAGAGAATGCTCTTCCTACCTTAGCGAACGTGATCCCCTCTTCGTGAATGCAAAGGGAAAATTCTGTCTGCCTCCAAATACACTATGCAAACACAATTACTTCATCACGAACGCGATGAAGAACACCAGATACCAGCAGATCAGCTGTCTAAAAATAGAAGGAAATGGCCCGTAGCCTATCCGAAACACACCCGAGGCCCATGGGAACCGGTCCAAACACACCAACAAGTTCCATAACCTAACACGGACTCGCTCGAGGTGTGAAATCACATCAAACAACGTCAAAACTACGAATCACACCATGAATCGAACTCATGAACTTTCAAATCTTTCAACTTCTAAAACTCGTGCCGAAGTCTATCACATCAACCCGGAACGATGTTAAATTTTGAATGCAAGTCCCAAATGACATAACAGAGCTGTTCCAACTCTTAGAATCCCATTACAACCCCGATATCACCAAATTCAACTCTTGGTCAAACCTCTCAACCTTCCAAAACTTTAACTTTTCCAACTTTGAAATGCTTCAAATTATACTACGGACCTCCAATCCAAATTCGGATGCATGCCTAAGTCCAAAATCACCATACAAAGCTGTTGGAAACATAAAAACACCATTTCAAAGTCGTATATACTAAAGTCAAATTTCGGTCAACTCTTACCGCTTACGCTTTCAAAACTCGAATCCTTCTTCCCCTATTGATTCCACATCATTGGATAACTGAAGTCGGCCACACACGTGCATCATAATACATAATATGAAGCTGCTCAAGACCTTACACCACCAAATATGATATTAATTCTCAAAACGACCGATCGGGTAGTTATATCATCCCTCTCTTAAATAAACGTTCATCCTCGAATGTGCCAAGAATCACCTCGAAGTCATCAAATCATTGAATTCTTTCATCTAGCATACACCTGTGGGTGACCCCGCGTCACCCCAATCCACATAAGCCTGACGACACCATCTTAATTGCAATTTATCCTTTCCAACAATACCATTAAGCCTTAAAGCCGAAAATTTTCAACCATCTACTCATCTTCAAAAGACCCGATTCCTACATTCACACCTGGTATCAACCTCAACTAGCTGCAACAACTTATGCCTACACCCACAAAGTATAACCACACAACGTGACACTTCACACATAGGCCCATAACAACATTTCTGATCACAAAAGCTGCCCGTAATCAAATCCAGTATCGACTATTAGCCTAATATCCGTTAGAACCCTTTTTCAAACCTACAGAACTTGTACAACAATGAAAGGAACATAAAGACCTCATAACTATTCACCCGAATCAACAAGTCATATCTAACGCCACCGAGCACACACCACGCAAGCTAAACTCAATAAGCATCACACGAAAATGACTGAATATGTAAGGAGAAACACATATGGGAAATATCAAACAAGCCTGACAGGCATGACTCCATATCAGTACCATTCTACGAATCAATTTACAAGGAAGAATCAAGGCATATGAACAAATCACAAGGATCTCATCCTAATATTACTTCCATCGCGACACATAGCTTGGTTCAAACACATCAAATCACATGAAATCGCGAGGGTCTCACCCTCAACCCTGAATCACAAGTAGAATACATACCATACCAACCAAAATAATTTCGCAAAATAAAATCACATCACTTACTAAACTCTCACCCCGATAGAACATCTAAATCACAAATCGTAACCAAGTCACTTAGAAATCACATCAAAACCTATCGAAATAAGGAACAAAAAGTCACCCCTCTCAAACTCTCAATGATGAATAAAAACATACGATAGACATGGGTAACCACTATAGAATCTTCCAACAGGGCAAACACATAAGCAGAGTACTAAGCTGCGAAACTCACCCACATGAGAAGCAAAATAGGAGAACTCACCCCGATAAGCAGAACTGAAACAAAATACTAATGGTGCTCCTCTGTAATAAATTGAAAGCATACCTGTATGACATCATCTGGTGTAGCGGACTCAGACCTATTGTATAAAACACATCAACAGGCCGGGCCTCCCCCTCTTGGGCACCCTCTACTCACCTGATACCCCATTGTGACACATTTGAATGGAGTCGGGGACAATCTCTCACTATGTGGTTGGTATCTCCACACTCAAAGCAACCTCTTTACTAACATGTCTATGGGAATTATGAAGTACGGGTGCTCTAAGACCCGTGAGTACTAGAAATACTGTGCGAAGCCTGAAGTGCAAACTAAAATTTCTGGCCCACAAAACCTCTACCATGTCGTACCCTACCTCCAAAGTAAGGTCCAGTAGATCTCTCTGGTATGCCAGGCCTTCTCGCCTCCATGTCCTCTCTCTCCTGATCTCGCCTGCCCTCTTTCTCCTGATCCCACATGCCCTCCAATTTTGCGATCGATCTCTACCACCTGCTGAAATGTAACATCTGACCCTAACTCCCGAGCCATGCTGAACTGAATATCATATATGATCCCCTTAATAAATCTACATACATGCTCTCTATCTATAGTGACCAAAACAGGTGCATGTTTGGCCAAATCATTGAATCTAACGGTATACTCTGACACTAACACAATGCCCTAACACAGCTGATCAAACTCCATGCGTGATGTATCCCGAAGGTACTGTGGGTCAAACTCTCTCAGGAACATCTCTAAGAACTGAGCCCATGAAAGTGGAGCTGCATCGGCCGGGCTACCCAACTCATATGCCTGTCACCACTAATAAGCCGCTCCCTTGAGCTGGAATGTAGTAAATCAACTCCACTTATCTCCACAATACCCATAGTGCGGAGAACGTGGTGGCACCCCTCTAGAAGGCCCTGTGCACCCTCTGAAGCCAAACCACTAAAAGTAAGAGGGTCATATATCTTGAACATTGCAAGTCTAAGCTGTTCTTCCTCAGATGCTGCTACCCTAACCATGGGCTGAATAGGTACCACAGGTTGTGTCACCATGACACCTGGCACCCGACCAACGGGAATGCACTGCTCTAGATTATGGGTGGCGCGGGTTTGGTCTCCTCCCCCGGTCTGTAAAGTAGCTGTTGCAGCCTGAATCAATCCTGCCTGAGCCAATGTACCAACCATGCACAGAAACTATGCTAAGGTCTCCTGATGTCCGGGGGTAACATCAGGCGCCTCCGGTACCTGCCTCTCAATCGGAGCTACTAGCGGCTCCTCAACTGCTACTCTGGTAGGTTCCCTAGCTGCGACATATGCTCCTCTTTAGCCTCTACCCTTGCCCCTGCCTCCAATTATACCTACTCTAGGGGAAGCGTCATCAGTAACTACAACTCGTGTCCTCACTATCTATGAGAGAATAGAATGATAAAAGCTCAAACCCCGAGGTCAATAAACTTGCACGATAGGAATAAAAGAAGTGAAACTGTCCTAATAGTTTCGTAGCCTCTCAAAGATATATTAACTGTACAACAATGTTTACCCTTAGTTCATACTCTCACAAACTACAACTGAAAAAATCGGTGTTGTTTGGTATTCAAACCTACTGGGCACAAATATCCATCCTTCCCAAGAAAGTTATGAAAATGATTGATGCAGTATGCATATCATTCTTATGGTCTGGTAGAGCATCTATTAATGAAGGAACTAATAGCTTGGGAAAAAGTCTGTATGCCTCAATCTGCAGGGAGCTTGAATGTCATAAACTTAAGCATTTGGAACAAAGTTGCCATGATGAAGCAATTATGGGTAGTTGCAATAAAAAAAGATTGCATGTGGATAAAATAGGTTCATAACTATTACATAAAAAAGCATGACTTGGAACACATGCCTACACCCAAAACTGCAGCTTGGGTAATCAGGAAAATCATAGAGACAGGAGAGAATTTGAAGAGACAACCCATGTAGGGATTCTTAAGTGATCGACTAAAGATACTGTAGGTGCAAGAACAATTTTCAATCAACCAGGCCTATTTGATGTTGCTACCCCAGTATCAAAAAGTTCCTTGGAAAAGCATAGTTCTGCAGACAAACATTCACCCCAGATTAAAGTTCATATTATGGTTGGATGCACATGAAAGGCTATCTATTGTGGATAGACTAAATAAAATGAGAATACAGGGGCCACAAGATTGTGTCTATTGCAAAGTTGCTGATGAAACAATGCAACATTTATTCTTTGAATGCCCAGCTACTAGCAGAGTATGGACCAGATTACTAGTATGTCTAGGCATGAAAAGGAACATAAAGGGATGCAAAGAGGAGCTTACATGGGAGAACAAAATGTCTAGAAAGAATATAGGAAAAGCTACGATTACTAGTTGTGTGTTTGCTACGATAATATACAGTATTTGGAAGGAAAAAAACATGATTCGATTCCAGCAAAGTGTCTTTGAGGAACACAAAATATGTTGAGAAATTGTTTTACATGTGCACACTAAAGGCAGAGTACATCCAACTTGGCAACATGCATTACATAGCTTAGATATGTTTCCTAGGCTTTTGTATGTAATGAATTGTATAGTTTATGTTTGAAGCAAAGCCTAGATTTGTAGTAAAATGCAAATGCAATATGTAATCTAGGACTAGATTCAAATTCTGGATAGTAGCTGGTTAGGAGCTATTTGGCTATGTACATATATACTTTTGATTAATACAATTTGAGTTTGATTAAAAAAAACTCATAAGAAACTATTCTGGATAATAAAGCTTCAATCTTTATCAAAAACTAAAAATTAACCTAAAAGTTGACCCCGGGACTGCACTTCGGAACCCGACAAATTTCACAAAACTCAAACACCATTCCGATACGAGTTAAACCATACTAAAATTATCAAATTCCGATACCAATTCGTCACTCAAATCATCATTTTACATTTTGAAAGTTTTCGTCAAAATCCCCATTTTTTCCCTCAACTAAAAACACTAATTTAATAATAAAAATAAAGATAGAATCATGGAATATAATAAATTCTAGGTGAATAATACTTAACCAATTTTTTTTCTTGAAAAACCCATGAAGAATCACTCAAAACCGAGCTCTAGAACTCCAAGAATGATAAAAATGGCTAAACGTCAGAATAGAGAACTATATATTCTACCCAATGATTGTTGCATTGCAATCGTGGAACATCACTCGCGATCGCGAATAAGTAAAATGAATGTTGCCCAAATCATGCTACACGAATGCGGCAACATGCTCGCAAATGCGGTGAACAAAAACCTAGACTCTATGCGAATGCGAAAAGAAATTGCCTGATGCCCCTAATCCGCCTTACCTTTATGTGATCGCGGACCTATGGATGTGAATGTGAAGAGAAGGATCTTCTACCTTTGTTAACGCGAGCCCTTCTTTGTGAATGCGAAGGGAAAATTCTGCCTGCCTCCAATATACTATGCGAACACGATTACTTCATCATGAACGTGATGAAGAACACTAGACACCAGTAGACCAGCAGTCCAAAAATAGAAGGAAATGGCCCGTAACCCATTCGAAACACACCCGAGACCCTGTCTAAACACACCAACAATTTCCATAACCTAACACGAACTCGATCGAGATCTTAAGTCACATCAAACAATGTCGAAACTACGAATCATACCATGAATCGAACTCATGAAATTTCAAATATTCCAACTTCTAAAATGCGCGCCGAAACCTATCAAATAAACAACATCAAATTTTGCATGCAAGTCCCAAATGACATAACAAAGTTGTTCAAACTCTCGAAATTGTATTCCAACTCCGATATCACCAAAGTCAACTCTTGATCAAACCTCTCAACCTTCCAAAACTTTAACTTTTCCAACTTTTACTAAAATGCTTCAAATTGCCTTACGAACCTCCAATACAAATCCGAAGGCACACCTAAGTTCAAAATCACCATACAAACCTGTTAGAATTATCGAAATGCCATTTTGAATTCGTATTCACCAAAGTCAAATTATGGTCAACTCTTACCGCCTAAGCTTTCACAACTCGAATCCTTCTTCCCAATTGACTCCAAATCATCCGGTAACTGAACTCGGACACACACACGCATCAAAATACATAATACGAAGCTACTCAAGACCTTTTGCCATCGAGCAAGACTTTAATTCTCAAAATGATCAGCCGGGCCATTACACGTTTCTTGGGGTTAACAGGTTATTATCATCAGTTCGTGGAGGGCTTATTATCTATTACAACACCTTTGACTAGACTAACCCATAAGGGTGCTCCGTTTAGATGGTCCATTTGATTGCAATGCGAGCTTTTAGAAGTTTAAGACCGCTTTGACTACAACACCAGTGTTACTGTGGCCCTTTGGTTCAGGGATGTATACTGTGTATTGCAATGCTTCAAACGTTGTATTTGGATGTGTATTGATGCAGGAGGGGAGAGTTATTACATATACTTCATGTTAGTTGAATCCCCACGAGAAGAATTACCATGTTCATGATTTAGAGTTGTCGTGATAGTTCATGCTCTTAAAATCTGGAGGCATTATCTCTACGGGGTGTCCTGTAAGGTTTACAATGATAATTGCAGCTTGCAACATTTGTTTAAGCAGAGGGACCTTAATTTGAGGCAGCGTAGGTGACTTGAGTTATTGAAGGACTATGATATTACCATCCTTTACCATCCGGGCAAAGCGAATGTAGTTGTAGATGCCTTGAGCAAAAAGGCTGAAAGTATGAGTAGTTTGGCCTTCATTTAGGCAGATAAGAGGCCATTGGCTTTGGACATTCTATCCTTAGCTAACAGACTTGTGAGGTTGGATATTTCAGAATCCGATCGAGTTTTTGATGTGTTGTAGTTCAGTCTTTATTGCTTGAGCAGATCAAGGCTCACCAGTACGATGATATGCACTTGTTGGTTCTCAGAGAAGCAGTTCTATAGGGTCGTTCCAAGGAGGTTACTATCAGTGAGGATGGTGTTCTACGATCCAGGGTTGTCTATGTGTTCCTAAGATGGATTGAGGGAGAAAATTCTAGAGGAGGCACACAGTTCTCGGTATCCTATTCATCCAGGTGCTACAAAGATGTATCGCAATTTAAGGCAGCATTATTGGTGGCGACGAATGAAGAAGAACATAGTTGGGTATGTGTAAAGATATCTAAATTTCCAGTAGGTCAAGTATGAGCACCATAGGCCAGATATCCTACTCTAGCAGATGGTTATACCGAAGTGGAAGTAAGAGCGAATCACTATGGACTTCGTTGTTGGGTTGTCGCGGATGTTGAGGAAGTTTGATGTTTTTTGGCTGATTGTCGACAGGCTGACCAAGTCGGCAAACTTTATTTTGGTGGTGACTACTTACTCTTCAGAGAGGCTGGCCCAGATTTACATTCAAGAGATTTTTCAGTTGCATGGTGTGCCTGTTTCCATCATATCAGATGGAGGCCCTAAGTTTACCTTGCATTTCTGGAGAGCAGTACAGAGAGAGTCGGGTACCCGAGAAGATCTCAGCACATCTTTTCATCATACAGACCGACAGGTAGTCAGAGGGGATAGTTCAGATTCTAGAGGATATGATCAAAGCATGTTTAATTAACTTTAGAGGTTAGTGGTATAGATTCTAGCCCTTGGCCGAGTTTGCTTACTACAACAGTTAGCAGTCCAACATCGAGATGACTCCATTTGAGGCTTTATATGGTTGGCAATGTCGTTCGCCCATCAGATGGTTTGAGCCTCGCGAGGCTAAGTTATATGGCACTGATTTAGTGAAGGATGCCTTGGACAAGATAAAACTGATCCAGGAGCGGCTTCACACAGCACATTCCATACCGAAGAGCTATACGGACTAGAAAACGCGTGATTTATCATTTATGTTGGGAGAGAAGGTTTTCTTGAAAGTCTCGCCATAGAAGGGCATCATGAGATTCGAGAAGAAGGGCAAGATATGATATGTTAGTGATTTAATATAGACTCCTGGGTGGATTTACTGCAGCTACTCTTATTTGCTTCATTGACACTTGTTGTACACTCACCATATCTACTTCATTTATTTATATTTTTATTTGGTCTCTAGTAAGTGTCAAGTCGACCCCTCATCACTACTTCTTCAAGGTTAGACTAGATACTTATTGGGTAGGCGTTGTTTTGCGTACTCACGCTACACTTCTGCACTGATGTGCAGGTACTGAGACAGGTACTATCAGTGGTCGCGCGGGCACGTAGCCAATCATCTATGGAGACTTAGTGGCGAGCTGCATGCCTTGCTACGATCAACAACACTGTAGTCTCCCTCTACCCTTTTTACTATTTCTGTCTATCACTTTCAGACAATAGTTGTTGTAGTTTTGTATATTCTCTAGATTGATTATGCACTTGTGATGCGGGGTTTTGGGGATTTTTAGCATTTAGGTACTATTGCACTTATCATTTCTATCACTACAGTGGAAGTACTTTTTATGTTGGTATTTTGTTAAGAAAAGAGTATGTACGGTTGCATGAGATCTTACTCATTTTATTCTTTTAAATGGAAAACTTTTGTTTTAAATGTTGAGAAAGGATAAATAAATAGTTGTTTCACTTGTGGGCTTTCCTAACGGCGATGTTAGATGCTATCGTGACCTATTATGGATTTTGAATTGTGACAAAAATATTCGAAGTCTAGTTTAAAAATCTACTATTTGGAAAAGAGGGCTGTGCATGTATTTTAAAAGAGTTACATGTTCTAAGGTTTTATAATCTATGAAAATCCTTTGAAAATTTTTATGCTTAAAAGTTGTGAAGAAAAATCTTGTGAATGACTTCTATATTTTGAAAGAAAGTTTGAATGTTTTTTTTTGAAAATGTGGTTACTCGTGTATAATTTAGCGAAATAAAAGACCATTAGACTACCATAAATCGATATAGGTATACCTCTTTTGAATATCAATTTCAATCAAAACTTGTGTTTTGAAACTCATTTAGTTTGCATTCATCGGCTATGTTTTGTTTTGTTTCTTCTAAATCAGCTTCATAATTATCTACATGATTCTAATCTTTTCAAAGAGAAATCGTTTTGCTTTTTAAATTTGTTCGAATCCAAAACTTACTGAAAATAGTTAGTGATTACAAGACAAAAGCTTTTATTTTGTTAAGAAAATAAGTGATCAAAGTATTAAAAGTGTTAAAGTGAACAGAATTTCATATTTTAACTCTTTTACCTATGGGCTTTTGGTTTGCCTAAGTTTGCCTAAGTTTCATATTAAGTTTCCTACATAATTTACCTATGGGCTTTTACATTCCTATGCAATATAGGAAATTATATTACCCTTAATATTTAAGGTTTTATATAATTACATTTAGTATACCTAATTACCAATTCTATACCATAAGGTTTTTTAACTGTACATTAATTGTACCTTATATCACTCCTACATTTATGGTATCGTATATTCCTCCAAATCCCCTCCCCCCCTATGTTTCTCTCTCCCAACCCCACCCTCACCCACGTATCACCACACACCCAGAAACCAGAAAAACCAGAAAACAATTGAAACCCTCTACTAAATCCAGAAAAACAATTGAAACCCTCTACCATTAACGTCCAAAATCAAAGTATTTTCTTCTACAACCAGTCAAAATTGAAGTCAAATCTTCAAAGTTTCATACACAACAATAACTTTTGATGGTTATGATTTCGGGTTCCTTCAGTAATATAAGAGGAAAGGAAAAGAGAGTAGCAATTCCACCATTAACAACCATTAAAAAGCTTTGAATTCAAATTTGGGTTTTCAAAATCATTATTTGTTTGGATTGAGTGTTGTTGTAAATAATTGGAAATATGGTTTGGAGTTTATATCTCAATTTTGAGGGGTTTTGATGAAGATTAGACTTGGTTTTGGCTGATTTTCAGATTGAAATTCGAAGATGAAGAAGAAGAAGAAGAAGAAGAAGAAGAAGAAGAAGAAGAAGAAGAAGAAGAAGAAGAAGAAGAAGAAGAAGAAGAAGAAGAAGTATATTGCAAAAATTGTAGAAAAATTGTAGATAAATTGAAGAAAAATTGTAGACTGTTGTTTATTTATTTTTCTTGAAGAAAAATTGTAGAAATATTTTTTTTTGATTCCATATTTAGCATAGCAGTTTCGTAAGGAGCAACAAGAGCATATAGGAGAATCATAAAATTGTAGCATAATCGAGATTTTCGACATAATTGCGTTTTTTTGCAGAAGATTTGTAGAAGTTTTAGTCGTTTTTGATTTATGAAAACATAAAACAAAGCATCTACAATCAGAATACAAATAATCTACAATTTATCGATAAAATATCTACAAACTGAGTACATTGAATTTTAATATCCCAATTCTCATTCAATTGTAGCATAATTGGGATTTTCGACATAATTGCGTTTTTTGCAGAAGATTTGTAGAAGTTTTAGTCGTTTTTGATTTATGAAAACATAAAACAAAGCATCTACAATCAGAATGCAAATAATCTACAATTTATCGATAAAATATCTACAAACTGAGTACATTGAATTTTAATATCCCAATTCCCATTCAATTGTAGCATAATTGAGATTTTTGACATAATTGCATTTTTTCAGAAGATTTGTAGAAGTTTTAGTCATTTTTTTATTTGTGAAAACAGAAAATAAAGCATCTACAATCAGAATACATATAATCTACAATTTATCTACAAAATATCTACAAACTGGGTACATTGAATTTTAATATCCCAATTAGCATTCAATTGTAGCATAATTGAGATTTTTGACATAATTGCATTTTTTCAAAAGATTTTTAGAAATTTTAGTCATTTTTTTATTTCTGAAAACAGAAAATAAAGCATCTACAATCAGAATACAAAAAATCTACAATTTATCTACAAAATATCTACAAAGTGGGTACATATTTGGACACGAAATGCTTCCCTGAAATGTATGTTTCACATTTTTGATACATATTTTTGTCCAAAACAGTACTAAATCATTCACTTAAATAAAATTTTTATACAATGTTGTTCAACTTTCATACAAAAGGTAAATGAATAAAAGAAAAATAAATAAACAACTGTCTACAATTTTTCTACAATTTCTACAATATACGTTGTCTTCTTCTTCTTCTTCTTCTTCTTCTTCTTCTTCTTCTTCTTCTTCTTCTTCGAGTTTCAATCTGAAATTCAGTCAAAACCAAGTCTAATCTTCACCAAAACCCCTCAAAATTGAGATATAAACTCCAAACCATATTTTCAATTATTTTCAACAACACCTAATCCAAACAAATAATGATTTTTGAAAACCCAAATTTGAATTCAAAGCTTCAAAACTTTTTAATGGTTGTCAATGGTGGAATTGCTGCTCTCTTTTCCTTTGCTTTGTATTTTCGCCATAATTGCTTTTGTTGCAGAAGAATTGTAGAAGATTTTGTCGATTTTGATTTGTGAAATCAGAGAAAATATTGAAACAGAGTTTAACGCAAAAAATAGAGTACGGAATTTTGTAAAAAAGTCAACGATAGTGATTACTGTGCGTGATCTGCGTTGGAAGATCTGGAAAATATTTTATTCCCCTTTTTTAGCGCATCTAAATAAGGAATCCTACAGCTATAATGATTCCTTATTTAATGCATTGTATATATTATGTAGAAATACTATTAGCATGAAAGGTAATATGCAAACTATGAACATATTTGGTAATATAGTTTCCTATATGGTATAGGAACGAAAATTTCCCTATTTGAAATTATCCAATAATAACATTAATCATTCAAGAGTGAATACATATATGTAGGGGTATACATAGACCGGGTTGTTTCGGATTTTACAATTACCAAACCAAACCAATTGTGCCGGATTATTAAATCTAAACACCAAACTAAACCAATAAAACTCGGTTTTTTCAATTTCGGTTTTTCTTGGGTTTTCTCAGGTTTTCGGGTTATTCGGGTTTTTTTGTGTTTTTTTCCCGATAAAATCTTCGTAGAACAAAACATATAATGTATGTTCAAAATATTTCTTTAATCCTAGTAAGATACAACTATATAAAGTATTTTCCAAGAAAATAATACAAAATATGAGATGTGTCATGACATTATCGTAAAATATTCAACAATAAAGACAATAAAATTATGTAATATAAATATTGCTAATTAAAAAGCCATAATGAAAAAAACATACTCTAAAAGTACTAAGTCATGCTAAAATAAATAGACTAATAAGGGAGTATTAATTACATGATTAAACTCTAGCTAAAGAAAAATAAAAATAGGTTATGCATTTTTATCTAAATTATTGCAAAACAAAAAATAGATATTCAATAAATTCCCGTTCGTAATATTGAATTGAATGTCTTTTGTTAGCATTAATATTGATTTGATTTTGGTTTGGGCGTTTGTTAGCATTATTTAATTTACTAATATTAATGACTATAAAACTTATTGGAGCATTCAAAAGTTCTAAGTCCAGCCTTGAAATAATACCTTAAAAGATAAAATTATGATTTTTTTTAAGAAATATTTATAAATTACATCACAATAAGTATATTAAATATATCTAAAATTTCTATATATGTAATGTCGGGTTGGTTTGATTTCGGTTTGATTTTCTCTAGTTAAAACCAAACCAAACTAATTATGGTTGGGTTTTTTCTTCCAACACCAAACCAAATCAAACCAAACCATATTCCGATTTTTTTTCTCGGTTTGACTCGGATTATCGGATTGTAGCGGCTTGTCGGTTTCCTTTGTACACCCCTACATATATGACATATCAGACAGTAGCGAAATGAATTTGAGATAAGTAAGGGTAAGGAACTAGACTCTTGATGATTTGGGCTCACTGCTTACACATGCACAATATAATAGAGATTTTTACATGCTTGGTCCCTTTTTAAAAATTATTATCATAAATAATAGTAGACTTTGCTTATTCCAAAAACAACACTTTTTTTTTAGCACTTTCATTTTGATAACTCGATTAACTAAGGGATCCCTCTACATTAATACACTTTTTACTACATTTCCTTTTCTGTCACTCTTCTATAACTTCTTTTTTCTCTTCCATAAATAACACTTACCCAAATATATCAAAGATTCTGAAAGAAGAATATCTCAAAAATAATTCTCTCTACACAATGAGAATTTTAATATTTCTTTCTTTTTTGAGTTTTAAACTTTTTTCTGTACAATTTGTTTTTCTACATTTAACATATTTGAAGTATATTATATTGTGATACATATTTCAAGTATATTATATTGTGATAATTTACAATATAAATATTCCATCAATATGTCATATATATACCACATATATAACTTATATATACATCATACTACATTATTATATTGATATTATTCAAAGTATATTGCTAGCATATACCTTACATAAAATTTAATCTAAAATATTAGTATGCCACTAATATGTATATAGAAGAAAAAAAATATGTCACATATACTATTTATATACGGATAATTTGTACAAATATGCATGTTATATTAGTGCAAAATATAAATGGCATATTTATAATATCTCTTTAAATATAAATAAGTGTATAAATAACATATGCATATATACATAATTTTTCCTAAAAAAACACATGATTTATAATATACCATAAACATACATTATATTTTTTTTCACGAAATATATGTATTTTATTCCATTGGAATATACAAATATATAATTTTGCTAGGATTAAGTTGAATAAAAAGGTCCATGTGTAAAAAGGAAAAAAATTATTATGGAATGGATCGATGATATATAATTAAATATAAAGACATATATAAACAACATATGCATATATATATATATATGAATTTTCCTAAAAAAAATATATGATTTATAATGTATATACACCACAAACATACATTATAATTTTTTCGTAAATATATGTATTATTTTATTAGAATATAAAGATGTATAATTTGCTACATTACATTATATAAAAAGGTCCATGTATGGAAAGGAAAAATCTGTTATGGAATGGATTGGTTTCTAAAAAAAATATAAAACATGGTATAGAATGGAGAGAAAAAATTGGAAAATATATTAAATACTAGGACTGCCTTTTTAAACAGCTTGATTCTTGCTGATTTGAATTGAATTAAATCTTCTATATGTATAAATATTTTACTGCCATATTTATTAATCATTAATTAATGCTAATCTTTTGTATTATATTTTTAATAGTGTGCTATTAATGAAAGTAGCTCAAAATAGAGGTTTACGCGACAGAATGCGGCGATCCAAATCTGACAGTGGACTTGAGCTCCAAATGGGCTCAATAGGCCCAAGTTGAATTCTTGCATACAAAAGAGGAATTTTTACATTCCTATGCCATATAGTAAACTATATTACCCTTGATTCTTAACTTTTAATATAATTACTTTCTATATACCCAATTATCATTTATGTACCATTTTAGGATTTTAATGGTATTAATTAGTCACCTAATTTTACTCAACCGTATATTCCCACTTCCCCAAGTTTCTCTCTCCAAATCCCCACGATTTCCTCTTCAATCACCCACGATTTCCTCTTCTAAAACCAGCGAAAATCTGTAACCTCTCCACCATTGACAACCATTAAAAAGCTTTGCAGCTTTGAATTCGAATTTGGGTTCTCAAAAGACATTGTTTGTTTGGATTGGATGTTGTTGCAAAGAATTGAGAATTCTCTCTACGTCTCTCTCTTTCTGTCTCCATCTCTCAATTCCAAATTTCAGTAATATAAGAGGAAAGGAAAAGAGAGCAGCAATTCCACCATTGACAGCCACTAAAAAGCTTTGAAGCTTTGAATTCGAATGTGGGTTTTCAAAAATCATTATTTGTTTGGATTGGGTGTTGTTGCAAATAATTGGGAATATAGTTTGGAGTTTATATCTCAATTTTGAGGGGTTTTGGTGAAGATTAGACTTGATTTTGGCTGAATTTCAGATTGAAACTCGAAGAAGTAGAAGAAGACATGACATACATTATATTGCAGAAATTGTAGAAAACTTGTATTCTGTTGTTTATTTTTTTATTTTTTTATTCATTTAACTATTGTATGAAAGTTGAACCATATTGTATAAAAATTGTATTTAAGTGGTATTATATTGTAGTTGTATATAACTTAGTAGAAATAATATACAAAAACTGTAGATAATTTGCAGATAAGTTGTATAATATATAATTAGTTGTATGAAATTTGTTTTTACTATGTATAAATCAGATACAAAATATACAAAAGACATATTGTATAAATTTTGTATAAAATTTGTATGTAAGTTTTATATTATTGTAGTTATATTTAACTGGATGAAAATAATGCGTGAAAGTTGTAGAAAATTGTAGATAAGTTGTAATCCTCTATAACGGGAGATATTGACATATCAAGTAACTTTAGTGTTCCAAACGAACATGTACGAAAATAAAGATAAATTTTGTTATGAACAGTTTGTAGAAATTTTGTAGATAATTTGTAGAAACATTGAAATTATGTATTTTCATATTAATTTTTCAAATGATATGTAGTTTTATTATAGAATAAATGTAGAAATTTTGTAGATATTGTGAAAATTCATACTGATATATATATTTACTCTGACATGTAGTTTATTTGTAGATAAAATGAGATAAAATGTAGGACATTTATATACAACCTGAATTTGATATAAAATGTAACAACACAAACATGCAACTATGTTCTCATTGGTGATACTCAATTCCATATTGATATCGCGAACAATTATACATAGCGGATATGATCCTAAGTTTTTGTTTTTTCAACTTTCATACAATAGTTAAATGAATAAAAGAAAAATAAATAAACAACAGAATACAATTTTTCTACAATTCATCTACAATTTTTCTACAATTTCTGCAATATAATGTATGTCATGTCTTCTTCTTCTTCTTCTTCTTCTTCTTCTTCTTCTTCTTCTTCGAGTTTCAATCTGAAATTCAACCAAAACCAAGTCTAATCTTCACCAAAACCCCTCAAAATTGAGATATAAACTCCAAACTATATTCCCAATTATTTGCAACAACACCCAATCCAAACAAATAATGATTTTTGAAAACCCAAATTCGAAATTCTCTAAATCTCCCATAGCTATCCTGATTCCCATTCAGTTATAGCATAATTGGGATTTTGGGCATAATTGAGTTTCTTGCGTAAAAATTGTAGAAGATTTAGTCATTTTTAATTTGTGAAATTAGAAAAAATGCTGAAACATAGTGTATCGTAAAAACAAAGTCGCTAAATTTTGAAACGAAACAGCCGATCATTTTTAATGTGTGATTTGCGGTGTAAATCACGCATATGTATATATAGTAATGGAGTCAGTTGAACCTATAAATCCGCTTGTGTGCTGAACGGAGCATTTCGTGCCCTAGTCAGAAAGTATTTCTGAAACAAATGCCATCAAAAGAAATCGAAGTCCACCCTTGGGAAATTGATTTGGTTTCAACTACTGTTCATCCATTTTTGGAAGTTATGTAGTTTTTGGAGAACAGGAAAGAGATTATGAAAACTTCTCCTTCATTTGCTTTTTAACGTTGAAATATTTTTAGAAAGAGAATCTCTGTATCATGAGAGTCGCCAGATTACTCAGATTTATGGGTTTTATGATGAATGCCTACGGAAGTAAGTCCTCTTAATATATAATTCCCCAATATTAGCGCGCCCAAATAAGGAAGCCTACAACTACAATGATTCCTTATTTAATGAATTGTCTATATTTTGTAAAAATACTACTACCTTCGTTTCAATTTATGTGAACCTATTTCCTTTTTGGTCCGTGCCAAAAAGAATGACTCATTTCCTTATTTAGAAACAATTTACCTTTACGCAATGATTTATAGCCACACAAAATATATGTGCCTTATTTTACATCACAAGTTCAAAAGTCTTCTCTCTTTTCATAAACTTCGTGCCCAATCAAATGGGTTCACATAAATTGAAACGGAGGGAGTATTAGCATAGCGGGTAATATACAACCTATGAACATATTTGATAATATAATTTTCTATATAGTATAGGAACGAAAATTTCCCAACAAAAGAAAAGAGAATAATTAATATGCATCAACTGTATAAAACTAAGCAAGATAAAATTATAAATGATAATAAAGAGTTGTGAACCATAACGAGGTAGATTCTATTTATGCTAATCCAATGAGGATTAATAGGAGTTAGTGATTAAGGGCTTGGTATAGATTTTTATTTATGGATGTGACCCCCCTTTGAGCCTTTGGCACTTCTGAGATTACGAGGGTCTCACCGACCCCGAACAGTGCATATGTCAAGGTGATGGATCACAAACACAACAAGGTTCATATCCAAATACCACTAACCACCTACTTCTAGTCTTTCCCAAAGGTTTAAACATAAATAAAGGATCAGCAGAGTGAATTAATACTGCTAACACACAAACAATAGGTACATGAGACATGGGAAATATTTGAAAGCTATGCAACACTCAAGATTAGTGACAACGAACATACAAAGCACTGCGGTTTATTATCAGGGAATAATAGCAACTAAGGACATAATATTGACTGGGAGGATCATGACATGCGAGGCACAAGTAGGCATGATGCATAGTCAAACAGGAAAACCAAGTTTAAACAGTAAAGATGTTCATTTTTTAGGGGATTTCAGATTTAAGGTGTTAATAGGATAATACTTAACAGAGAAAGTGTCACCACCCCAACCCCGGTCATGATGATGCCCAACACACTGCTAGACAAATCCGACCATTCAACAACATTATCCCAAATTCTTATTCAGATTATAGATAAATATCACAGAGAATTTACTAATTCATTTCATTCAAGTGTATAATCAATAATAAAATCTGCGGAAGTTCAATTAAAATACCACACCATAGCCCAATAGAATCCGGTGTCACGAATATGAGCCTCTAATACAGAATATCCACCTATTACAAGTCTGTCTAGGAAAAATACGGAATAAAAGATAGAGATAGAGGGGAGAGATCAAGGCTGCGAACGCCATGCAGCTACCTCAATACTCCCGGATACTGCTGCTCAGCTAAACAAATCCTCACTCAGTCCGTGGTGTACCTGGATCTGCACACAAGGTGCAGAGAGTTATGTGAGTATTCCGACCCAGTAAGTAATAAACATAAATAAAGGTTGAGAATAAGAAATCATGGAAAAATACAAAGTAAGCTGTAACTGGCAGTTTAGAACAACAAATAGTGGAGCAACAAGTCAATTAAATCAGAGTACCAAATACCGAGACACGTATAACAGATAAAAACAAATGCATGAGTGCAATGCAATGCATATGATGATACACTCTATGCATGAGAGCAATGCAATGCATATGATGGTACTTTCTAGTACCCACTGCGGCGTGCAGCCCGAGCCATCCATTTTATTTATCGTCGACGGTGCTCACTGGGGGTGTGTACAAACTCCGGAGGGGCTCCTACAGCCCGAGCGCAATAACAAGCCATCTCGTGGCATCAATCAAGTTCTGGTCAGTCATTGTTACCTGACCAATTTATATCACACAGTGCCATTGTTACCACTGTTTCAAGTCACATCATATAGTGTCATTGTTACCACTGTTTCAAATCACTGCTGCGGCGCGCAGCCCGATCCATGCTCAGTCCAGAAATCATAATAAGCCCCTTGGGCATTTGTAAAACAGTAGTTCTCAGCCCGAAATATCATTTAGAAATATCATTTAAGTTTTCAAATCTTAGAAAGATGGCTGAGTTTGCAAAACAGTATTTAAAACCTTGGACTGAGATCAAATGATATGCATGTATGCGAAAACAGTGATGTCAATCCCTGAAGGATTCAAATAATTGGCAAGAAACCCAAATGTAACAATTAAATCCTAGTAAGGATGATTTTCAATTTAGTTCAAGTAGAAAACACGGTAAAAATATCTCTCGGGACGGACTAAGTCACAATCCCCAATGGTTCTCTACCCCACGCCCGTTATCCGGCGTGCAAGTCACCTCAATATAGCGTTACAATGAGAAATTCTGGGGTTTCAAACCCTTAGGACATCATTTACATCAATTACTCACCTCCAACCGGCCAAAGCTCTAGCTCGCTATACCCTTGCCTCTCAAATTAGCCTCCTCGTGCGACGAATCTGCTCAAAATCACAACGAATACGTCGCATTATGCTAAAGGGACAATACCTAATCGAAAACACTCGAAAAATATCAAAATTAACGAATTTGGTGAAACCCGAGACCCGGGCCCACGTATCAAAACCCAGATATTTTTATACCAAAATGTTCTTCGTCCTCTCATGAGTCCGTACATATAAAGAACACAAAAATCGGAGCTCGTTTGACCCTTCAAATCGACCCTAGAAAATCTCAAAAGCACAAGCCCTAAAACCCCACTTTTCTACTGATTTTCATGTTCTAATTCACATATAATCTTGTATTTAACTTGGAAATAAGTAAAAACAACTCACCTTTGATGCTTGATAAAATCCCTCTTGAAATTCTCTCCAAAATCATCCAAGCGAAATGAAAGAAATGAAAGAAATAAGCCAAATCCGTGTTTAAAGAATCTGTCCGTGCTTCGTCGAGTTGTACCTTACACTTGTGCTATACAAGTTGTACATCCTATTAAAATTTTCCCTTGTCGGACACCTTCTGTTTAAACACCCATAACGTCTTGTATAAATATCCAAATTACAAACGATTTGAATATTTAGAAACTAGACTCGAAGATCTTTAATTTGATAGGTTGTATACCATATAACGCTTTATATATCCCGAGATATGAGCTTCTAAAGTCGGTTCCATGAAATCAGAAAATTCTGGAGAAACTGCTCCACCAGTCATCTTCAATCGATCATAACTTTCCATACAGATGTCCAAATTACGATTTCTGTAGCTTTATGCAAACTAAACACGAAGGGCTACAACTTTCGTTTTTGAATCATCTCAAAATTCCTTGTAGATCAAAAGATATAGGCCTCCGAAGTACGCTCCACGACTGCACATTTGCTGTCCAAAGACAGCTTAGCAGCAGAAATTGCAGCAACTTTTTCTTTTCTTTTTGGGTCCGAATTCCATTCCGTTAACCTTACGAAATCCACCCGAGGCCCTCAGGACCTTAGCCAATTATATCAACATGTACCACAATATCATTCAAACTTGTCCCAACCTTCGGAACACCCAAAATAACATCAAAACATCAAATCATCATCAGATTCAAGCCTATGAATCTCAAGAACTTTCAAATTCCATTTTTGATAAAAAACCCAACCAAACCACGTCCGAATGACCTCAAATTTTGCAGACAAGTCCAAAATGATATAATGAAGCTATAACAACTCTCGGAATTCTATTCCGACTCTCAGATCAAAATATCACCTATCAACCGGAAATCGCCAAAATACTAACTTTGCCAATTCAAGTCTAATTCTACACCGGACCTCCAAAATTACTTCCAATCACACTCCTAAGTCACAAATCATCCCCCGAAGCTAACCGAATCATCGGAATTCAAATCCGAGCCCTCCAATCACACTCCTTAAAAGAGATTAAGTGTCTCATTTCCTAACAAAACCAATCCGATTTAACTCTAACACACCGAATACCGATAACGAAACATGAAGAAGCATAAAAATGGGGGAAACGGGGCGGTAACTCACGTGACGATGGGTCGGGTCGTCACATTCTCCCCAACTTAAACAAACGCTCGTCCTCTAGCGTACCCAGAGTTGTCCTAGAAGCCAACCGAAAGCTGAATGACCTTATCAAGCATAAACCCGGGGAAGATCCCACGTCACCCTATCTCACATGGGTCTGATAACACGTTTTAACTAAAATCACACAATCCAGTCTAGCCCATAAATCATAGAACCACATTTCACTTTTCGGAATCATACACAAGATCAAAACCTCACACATATATTCAGAATAAGTCTGAACCAGCTATAATAGACCATGCCTGCAACCTCGGGTGCAATTATATGATATACCAATAACTCAAACACATGCATCGATAACTTCCATTCACAGCAGTTGCCCACAATAACCAAATACCGATAGAAATCTCTTATTAGCCAAGGTCTCATTCCAACACTTTCATATACTGCCAACGGTAATTGAAACACGCAATAAACCATAATTATTGCTCAGATCAACCATTCATGAGGCCATTTCTCCTCTGGCAATTACCATAACAAATTTTTGAACCGAACCTCGATATTTACCCATCACACATACTGAAATCGAAACCATTCACATTCATTAATAATTTCAACTATCTCTTCTGACCAAACACACTACTCTGGTGACATGACACATCAATACATGCCTAAGACACAACTTGTATAATGCGTGCACCAATAAGAAACGGTCCGAACATACTCAATTCATGAAAATGACTCAACTGAGAGAGCTGTACCTCAAACTCACCAGTATTGCCACAACACAAGGCTGAGACCCTGTCTCACATCATAGAAACAGGACACACAAATTTGACCCGCAATGTCATGTTTCCAGACAGCTTTGCTGCAACGCACGTTCCTATCCAAATACTACTCCACAGGAAACACCTCAAGTCAATATGCTTGAAATCGACAACCATGCTCAATTGATGTCTGGAGCCAAAGCAAATCATTACACCCATGGTGAAACAAATAACACACACCACGCAGACCTGATAGAACATAACCGGTACTTTATTTACCGAGCAACACCCAATTACTCATCCCGCTCGACTTCCACTACTACAGCTCCTATCGGAGCCAGACGATTCCGTGCCCGACACCAAATTAATACCGAAATCAACAACCTCGCCCGGCGACATGCCTAGCCATATGAAACTCGTCTGAAAAGTCCCTCAACACCGGAACTGAATTAGTGATAGCAACCTTTGCACTGACATCCATCACGAATGCCCAATTAAGAAAGCAATCCTTCCCAACCGTCCGCTGGTTCTTTGAAATATAAACCACTATGCTAGAACATAATCCAATGCACTTCATCACTCGACCCGTGGCATTTTCGGTATTGCCCGTAGTGCAATAGTTCAGAATCACTCAACACTAAGACAACCAGTCTGAATTCCGACATCACATCCAAAATCTAACATACCAGCAAACAAAGATCCACTCGATTCTCCAAATCCCGATTGCTGCTAAACGGTGCCGAATACACACGGTCCACCACCACAACCTAGCCTGTACATGAGAACTTCCCGTCTCCAACTCCATATGGAACACAAATCATCATACCTGATTCCAGTTTCCACCGTGCGAATACATGCACACCTTTGATACCCAATCATTCCACATCAGATACTCAAAATTTTCCTGTGCTACCAAGCAAACCCGAATACCACCAGTGGACCCACCAAGAACATGCCGCAATACTACCGAAATATCATTAGTTTAATCACTTTACCTCTTTCTGAGACATATACTCTCATCAAATCACTTCCAATTAGCAATACCATTTCCTTAATCATCTGAAGATCATTCACCCTAATCATCTGAAGCTCATTTCTCTAATCACCTAAAGCTGCCCGTACCACCTAAGAATGTTATGAATTTCCATTCAGAACTGAACTGTAACCTTACACACGCAAATCTCAATCCTTCATAACATATCGCATATACCATACCATCCTAAGGTAACATGAGGACTTCACCTCCTTTCCGAACCATGAACGTTTACGTACTCAACTAGTCAAGAACTTCCATTGATCCCATCTAGAAGAAAAATCATTACACATCCCATGCTCTGCATGACATACATAGGTCTTGTTCAAATTCTTACAATACCGACACGACGGATGAGATCTGTATAAATTCATAACACCGCTGAATCAAAAATTCATTAGGTCTATACTTCTTGCAAGAACTATCACCTCATTATGAACCAAACAATGATCTTAGCCCCTTAATTTACTTCATATACTCAGATTGCACTGATCTCGAATTCAATGATCTCGTCTCACCCATTACGAAAAGCTCAGGCAATAAGCCACCCCAGACATAATCAAAAGCCGCATATGATGCCCCCAGTATGCCAATAGGCTACCAATTCGAACGCGATACAAAAAAGGAAAACGAACTCTGGAAGGAATTTTCAATCCCACGTACTAATACGGACTTTCCTTAGAAAACAGGAAGCAAGACATACAAAATAGCATATAGAAAACTATACTCAACATCACACTGTTGCAAACTTCATACATGGTTTACATCTTTAATCAATCAAGTGATCATATGCCATACTTATATAATCTATCCGTAGGACACACTCCCACAACCTACCACAACCATATCTGGAGCGTACCTCCAAACCACCGGTCGCACTAACGCTGAAGAGCGATCAAGAATTATTAACCAGGACGCAAAACCTTTTTTTTTTTTTTTACAAAACACCAATCTTAGGTGACGCTGAAGACAATACCAACTTACCGTAAACATTGAAACTTATCTACTGCTCATCCGAGCTCATGACATCTTGTAAAAAAGTTTCCTTCACTCGTGCCATTCTCGGCCCAATTTCCACAACCAGAACGGATTCACCAGCCTGCATCAAATCGGAACTAACATAGTACATAACCGCACAATCCGCTAACCAATAGCAAGCTCCCCAACTTGGCTCGAAGCCATAGATCACAACATACTATACTCATAACGCATATACTCCATTGTTGCCTCAATACCATAATGAGATTAAACTCGATCCTTCATAAGCTTGTGGAAACACAAATCATTTAGAATTTTTAACTCTTCTGCAAATCTCGCATTCACTCACACAACAGTTAAGCCCACTCTCTAGGCGATCCAATTTAGATTTCAACACATTCTATTCACTTGCAATTGAGGTCTTCTAATAGATAACATAAGGATAACACAACTTTAGAACACCCCGCAGGAGATGACCCACCTGCTTTGCCTCCAACTAACATTTCTGCATACCTTCCACCGCCATAAACATTACGTAGTCACTTGATCTTCCTGAGTCTGTACTCATACCGCAACATGAAATTTACTTCACTCCCAACTAGGAGACATGAAAAGATTCTTCACACGCCCATAACTCGGGCTATATCTTGAATCACAATGGACTTCAAGCATCTATTAATTCTTCCATCATTCAACAGACCCTTCTCGTCGCATCCAAATCATATAGATATGCCTCACAGTACTAACATACTCATCACATAGCCACAACCATCATTTCCACTAATAGGAACACTACCGAACATATAAGTTCAAAAACACTTGTTCACATAATCAGCACCTCGACACTCCAGCCATAGGCAAAGATCCAACCTCAAGTCCTCCAGATTGGCCCACCATAAACTCACAAAGATAACACATCACCCCTCGATCGGGGAATCACAAGCCATCGAGGCACATCTGATACTAAGCGCTCATGCGCGCATACAAACGCGTGGAAGGAATTTCAAAAGTTTCTTTTCAAGACGAATCAAGGACGCACGATAAGAATTCAAGAATGTGAAGTTTTCCTAAAGGTTATGCAGCCTCTCGAGGATAAATACAGATGTCTCCGTACCGATCTGCGAGACTCTACTAAATCGGCTCATGACTCGCTAGACCAATTAACCTAGGCTCTGATACCAACTTGTCACGACCCCAACCCCGGTCATGATGGTGCCCAACACACTGCTAGGCAAGCCCGACCATTCAACAACATTATCCCAAATTCTTATTCAGATTATAGATAAATATCACAGAGAATTTACTAAGTCATTTCATTCAAGTGTATAATCAATAATAAAATCTGCGGAAGTTCAATTAAAATACCACACCATATCCCAATAGAATCCGGTGTCACAAATATGAGCCTCTAATACAGAATATCCATCTATTGCAAGTCTGTCTAGGAAAAAATACGGAATAAAAGATAGAGATAGAGGGGAGAGATCAAGGCTGCGAATGCCATGCAGCTACCTCAATACTCCCGGATACTGCTGCTCAGCTAAACAAATCCTCACTCAGTCCGTGGTGTACCTGGATCTGCACACAAGGTGCAGAGAGTAATGTGAGTACTCCGACCCAGTGAGTAATAAACATAAATAAAGATTAAGAATAAGAAATCATGGAAAAATACAAAGCAAGCTATAACTGGCAGTTTAGAACAACAAATAGTGGAGCAACAAGTCAATTAAATCAGAGTACCAAATACTGACACAGGTATAACAGATAAAAACAAATGCATGAGTGCAATGCAATACATATGATGGTACTCTCTAGTACCCACTGCGGTGTGCAACCCGAGCCATCCATTTTATTTATCGTCGACGGCGCTCACTAGGGGTATGTACAGACTCTGGAGGGGCTCCTACAGCCCAAACGCAATAACAAGCCACCTCGTGGCATCAATCCAGTCCTGGTCAGTCATTGTTACCTGACTAATTTATATCACACAGTGCCATTGTTACCACTGTTTCAAGTCACATCATATAGTGTCATGGTTACCACTGTTTCAAATCACTGCTGCGGCGCGCAGCCCGATCCATGCTCAGTCCAGAAATCATAATAAGCCCGTTGGGCATTTGTAAAACAGTAGTTCTCAGCCCGAAATATCATTTAGAAATATCATTTAAGTTTTCAAATCTTAGAAAGATGGCTGAGTTTGCAAAACAGTATTTAAAACCTTGGACTGAGATCAAATGATATGCATGTATGCGAAAACAGTGATGTCAATCCCTGAAGGATTCAAATAATTGGCAAGAAGCCCAAATGTAACAATTAAATCCAAGTAAGGATGATTTTCAATTTAGTTCAAGTAGAAAATACGGTAAAAACATCTCTCGGGACGGACTAAGTCACAATCCCCAACGGTGCTCTACCCCACGCCCGTTATCCGGCGTGCAATTCACCTCAATATAGCGTTACGATGTGAAATTCCGGGGTTTCAAACTCTCAGGACATCATTTACATCAATTGCTTACCTCAAACCGGCTAAAGCTCTAGCTCGCTATACCCTTGCCTCTTAAATTAGCCTCCTCGTGCCACAAATCTGCTCAAAATCACAACGAATATGTCGCATTATGCTAAAGGGACAATACCCAATCGAAAACACTCGAAAAATATCAAAATTAACGAATTTGGCGAAACCCGAGCCCCGAGCCCACGTCTCAAAACTCAGAAATTTTTATACCAAAATGTTCTTCGTCCTCTCACGAGGCCGTACATATAAAGAACACAAAAATCGGAGCTCGTTTGACCCTTCAAATTGACCCTAGAAAATCTCAAAAGCACAAGCCCTAAAACCCCACTTTTCTACTGATTTTCATGTTCTAATTCACATATAATCTTGTATTTAACTTGGAAATAAGTAGAAACAACTCACTTTTGATGCTTGATAAAATCCCCCTTGAAATTCTCTCCAAAATCATCCAAGCCAAATGAAAGAAATGAAAGAAATAAGCCAAATCTGTGTTTAAAGAATCTGTCCGTGCTTCGTCGAGTTGTACCTTGCACTTGTGCTATACAGGTTGTATATCCTATTAAAATTTTCCCTTGTCGGACACCTTCTGTTTAATCACCCATAACGTCTTGTATATATATCCAAATTACAAACGGTTTGAATATTTAGAAACTAGACTCGAAGATCTTTAATTTGATAGGTTGTACACCATATAACTCTTTATATATCCCGAGATATGAGCTTCTAAAGGCAATTCCATGAAATCAGAAAATTATGGAGAAACTGCTCCACCAGTCATCTTCAATCGATCATACCTTTCTCTATATATGTCCAAATTATGCTTTACTTAGCTTTCTGGAAACTAGATGCGAAGGGCTACAACTTCCGTTTTTGAATCATCTCAAAATTCTTTGTAGATCAAAAGATATAGGCCTCCGAAGTACGCTCCACGACTGCACATTTGCTGTCCAAAGACAGCTTAGCAGCAGAAATTGCAGCAGCTTTTTCTTTTCTTTTTGGGTCCGAATTCCATTCCGTTAACCTTCGAAATCCACCCGATGCCCTCGGAACCTTAGCCAATTATATCAACATATCCCACAATATCATTCAAACTTGTCCCAACCTTCGGAACACCCAAAATAACATCAAAACATCAAATCATCATCGGATTCAAGCCTATGAATCTCAAGAACTTCTAAATTCCATTTTTGATTAAAAACCCAACCAAACCACGTCCGAATGACCTCACATTTTGCAGACAAGTCCAAAATGACATAACGAAGCTACAACAACTCTCGGAATTCCATTCCGACTCTCGGATCAAAATATCACCTATCAATCGGAAATCGCCAAAATACTAACTTCGCCAATTCAAGCCTAATTCTACACCGGACCTCCAAAATTACTTCCGATCACACTCCTAAGTCACAAATCATCCTCTGAAGCTAACCAAATCATTGGAATTCAAATCCGAGCCCTCTAACACATAAGTCAACGTTCGGTTGACTTTTCCAACTTAAACCTCCTTAAAAGAGACTATGTGTCTCATTTCCTATCAAAACCAATCCGATTTAACTCTAACACACCGAATACCGATAACGAAACATGAAGAAGCATAAAACTGGGGGAAACGGGGCGGTAACACATGTGACGACGGGTCGGGTCGTCACGGAAAGGCTCAAATACATAATCTATTTATTCCACTGTAGGTTTAACATTTTAGAATCCTTCTAAGTAGACTCAGTTCATAAGGACTGTTCTCAAGTGTTTTCTAGCATAGTTAATAGTAGGCATTCACCACTTATAACAACTAAATTAATGGTGTTCATTTAGAGCTTTTCTGAGGGGGCATGCCAATTGGTCAAGCATCAAAGTCTTTCAACAGGAAAAGATCAATCTTGCTCAACACTAATGGATTGATCATGCAGCATATAGGTCATCAAAATTTCTAACTGTTAGACTTAAAAAAACTCAGGTTAAGTCCCTTCAGGAGATGACATGATCAGGTATAAATCTTAGCAGGCAACACAGTGATGCAAGCATACAATTTCCTCAAGCTAAAGGCATAGAAAGGTTTCATGGCCATAACTGGAACAACGGAGGTAGCAAAACAGATATGAACACAAGTACATGTGTCAATGAAAGCCATTCAATTAATGATACAGTAAAGATCTCAAACAAACATTGTTATACAGTTCAAAGTCATAGGGCAACTAGTGATGACAAATATCGCCAAAACACAGAATGAACAGTTTCAGTGATAGCCATACTAATAAGTTCCCTACATGATCTCAAACCATAATATAGACACACATGAATCACCAAATATACATCAAGGCAGACAGATCAAATATAAGACATGAGCTGTAAGGAAAAACAATTCATTGAGCCAAGATATGTCAGCACAGCTTCACAAGCATGAAGGTTCAGTTGATCCTATTACTAGAGATATGCAATCTTAACATGACATAAGGGAGAGTCCAAGAACATGATTTAACTAACTTATCTAGTGTGATAGTGTTTATATGGTTATTACTTCAGCTGACAGATGTGGATCACCCATAAGATCATTTCAACTAAACTAATCACAAAGACTTAACAGGAACTGTTAATAAGGATAACAATGTAGAATAATCCTAACTAGCTAAACTATGAAAGTTAAGGTTCATATGACCATCACAAAACAATATAGCTATCAGGAAATATCATCAGCCGCCGAAGAAACAGGATGAAATACATTGCAGGACATCGTGAAAGTTGTATATTAGCATGCATAGCATCTCGGACATGATGATCAAGGTGGTACCATGTAACAAGTATTAGCATAACTTTCAAGAGAGGTTAGAATCCTGATTTAGTCTACTTTGGTATATATATATATATATATATATATATATATATATATATATATATTAACATTTCTTAATTAACAGAAAGAATCACACATAATACTATCAGTATAGGGCTTTAGCTTGTTAATTACAAAAGCTTAACAGGATTTAATAGTAACAACAATACATATGTACTTTCAGTCAACTAGGTCATAAGAGATGGGATTCACGCTCAACACATATTTGGTAATAACCAAGACAACATGATTCATCACGAGAATCACTAACCTAGCAGTAGAATGACATGCAGAAGAAGGACATAACAAGGATAGTCACATAACACTGATGCATATCATAAACGAAGGGAATTAACATGGAAAAATACCACAGATACCAGAATTACATGATTAATTCACAGATAGAAAGAAAGTTAGTATGTCAGTGTACTGACCATTTGTAGGGCAGCAAACCAAGTAAATGTCACGACCCGGATTTCCCACCCTTGGGAGTCGTGATGGCACCTACTCGTGAAAGCTAGGCAAGCCGAGTATTATGGATTCGCTAACTCTTTTATTTAGCCCTTTTTAACAGTTTAAATCAACATGCGATCAACAGTGAAATATTGACAATAATCAAATACATGCGGAAGACATAAATCTGATAACTTAGTCGAAAACAAGTATGACAATATCAAGTACATCTCTACCGGAGCCGGTGTCACAATACCACGAACCGTCTACGAATACTAGCAACAATTGTCTAGAAAGAAAGATACAATCTGTCTCTGAAGTAAATGAAAACAGAATATAAAGCTAGAAGAGAACGTCAGGGCTTGCGGACGCCTGCAGGACTGCCTCGAATTCTCTGACTGGACTGAAGGCACCCACCCAAAGCTATGGTCCAAAAGCTGCCGCTCCGGGATCTGCACACAGTGTAGATTGTAGTATCAGCATAACCGACCCCATGTGCTGGTAAGTGCCTGGCCTAACCCCGGCGAAGCAGTGACGAGGCTAGGACCAGACTACCAAATAAACCTGTGTAGTTATATAATATACATCGGAAAATAAAATAGAAATAAACGAGTAAAGATGGGAGGGGGACATGCTGCGGGGGAATATCATTTACCAACAGTAATTTAAGAGAAAACATAAAGAACAATTTAGAATCCACAGCAAAATACTAAGGAACACGTAACCAACCAATAAGTACTTTTATTATCTATTGTTGTGGCGCGCAACCCGATCCAAATCATAAAAGCACTTTTGCGGCGTACAAACCGATCCAAACATATTATTGTTGCGGCGTGAAACCCTATCCAAACATATTATTGTTGCGGCGTGCAACTCGATCCAAACATATTATTGTTGCGGCGTGCAACCCTATCCAAACATATTATTATTGCGGTGTGCAACCCGATCCAAACATATTATTGTTGCGGCATACAACGTGATCCACATATACTATTCAACACCAATCACAAAGAGAGTCCTGACAAGGGATAAATAAAGAAACAACACTATCCCGACAAGGAATTCGACAGTATAAGTAAATACGTCCCGGCAAGGGAAAAATCAGGTATAACCAAACTTGTTCCAACATCTAACTTCCTCATCTAGCACCAATACTCAATCATAAGTAATTTCCACGAGAACAATCATAATCCTTTCTCAACACAGAGAATCAACAACTTAAGCATTCGTAGTATTTGCTAAGAACACAACAATTTCAATTTAAGACTCAGGGTCATGCTTGACACCAATGTATAGATACTCGTCACCATGCCTATACGTCGTACTCAACAAGTAACATGCAACAAATAGGACCCAACTCCTAATCCCTCAAGCTAAGGTTAGACCAAATACTTACCTCGAACTTCCACGGCCAACCCAAGCATCAAACACCGTTTTTCTTTTAGAATTTGCCTCCAAACAAGTTGTATCTAGTCCAAATTGATTTAACAACATCAATAAATGTTAAAGAATTCATACCCAATGCTTAATTATAGGTTTTTCTATCATTTTTCCCAAAAAGTCAAAAATTGACCCCGGGCCCGCTTGGTCAAAACACAAGGTTCAGACCGATCACCCCAAGCCCGAATATATAATTAGTTTCGAAATCTGACCCCAAAATGAGGTCTAAATTCCAATTATTCGAAAAGCCCTAACTCTACCCAAATCCCCAATTTTCTACCATTTAAACCCTAGGATTTTAGATAAAAGTTGATGAAAACATTAGAGAGTTGAAAGTAATCAGTTAATGAACACTTACTTATGAATTGGGAAGAAAATCTCTTGAGAAAAAAGCCCTAAGCCTTCTATCTTTATGAAATTTTAAAAGAGAAAACACTGAAGTTTTGTTTTAAAAGACTCCACTGCCCGACTCTCGCACCTGCGGTCCTTGGGTCGCACCTGCGTACTCGCACGTGCGGAAAACATACCGCTTCTGCGAAAATGATTAGGCCCGCTGGGGCCGCATCTGCGAGGGGAGACCCGCTCCTACGGAACCGCTTCTGCGGGAGCTTGTCCGCATTTGCGAGAGGCTGGACCACACGTGCGACCCACTATTCACACCTGCGATGCTTGACTCGCAGGTGTGGTTACACCAGAACTGATGCAACAACAGTGATTTCCTAAGCCAAAACACCCCGGAACCTACCCGAAACTCATCCGAGCCGAGGGCTCCAAACCAAACATGCACACTACCTCAAAAATACCTACGGACTGGCTCGTGCGATCAAATCACCAAAATAACATCAATAACTATGAATTTAACATCAAAATCATGAAATCACTTAAGAACTTCAAATCTTTCAATTTTCTCAAATACGGTTCGATTCACGTCATTTCAAGTCTGTTTCTTACCAAATATCACAGACTCATCTTAAATCACATATAAGACCTATATCGGGCTCCAGAACCAGGATACGGGTCCGATACCATCAAATTTTAAACACATTTCATTTTCAAAAACTCATAAATATTTCAGAAAATAATTTTCTTCAAAAATTCATTTCTCGGGCTTGGGATTTCAATTCTAGGTATATGCCCAAGTCCCGTATTTTCCTACGGACCCTCCGGGACCGTCAAATCACGGGTCCAAGTCCGTTTACCTAAACTATTGACCGAAGTCAACTTATCATTTTAAAGTCAAAATTCATCATTTTTCACAGATTTTCACGTAATGGCTTTTTGGCTATGTGCCCGGACTGCGCACGCAAATTGAGGTAATGTTGAAAGTGGTTTAAAGGCCTCAAAATGCAAAATTTAATTCTAAATCAAGTGATGACCTTTTGGGTCATCACAGTAAATGTCGATTCTTGGCCATTTGGGATTACAAGCTCACAACAATCCACTAACAATAATTGACCTCGACCAAAAATGAAAGTCAAGAAGGAGAAAGTTAGAGAAGAACTACTGAAACTTAAACTTTTAATGCTCTTTGTATTTTTTCAGTCGTTGTTAGGAAATGCTCTATTTATAATGGTATTCAAGCCAATTAGGGTTTCGATTGAGTTCGAACAGATAGTGGAGAGTGATGATAAGGTAGATGACGATAGTAAGAAGGTGAAATCTGAAGGGAAAGAGGGAACAATAGTGAAGACCTTTACCTAGGCACGAGGGTATGGTCGTTGAACACGAAGACCCATTAACCGTAATGTCCAAAGGTCACTGTGATGACCCGACTAGTCGTCTTATGAGTTACCACTCCGTTTCCCCCATTTCTGTTTCTTATTGCTTTGTTTATCGGTTCTATATGTGATCGGGTTGGTTGGCTCGGGTTTAAAAAGGATTTGGTAAGGTTTGAGACACTTAGTCTCTTTTGAGGAAGCTTAAGTTGGAAAAAGTCAACGGATATTGACTTATGTGTTAGAGGGCTCGGATGTGAGTTCCGATGGTTCAGTTAGCTTCAATAGGTGATTTGGGACTTAGGAGCGTGATCAAAATGAGTTTTGGAGGTTCGGAGTAGAGTTATGCTTATATTGGCGAAGTTGGTATTTTGGTAATTTCTGGTTGGTAGGCAAGATTTTGATATAGGGATAGGAATGGAATTCTGAGAGTTGCAGTATCTTCGTTGTGTCATTTGGGATGTTTATGCAAAATTTCAGGTCATTCGGACGTGGTTTGGTTGGGTTTTTGATCAAAAGCGGAATTCGGAAGATTTTAGAAACTTAGGCTTGAATCCGATGTGTTTTGGTTGATTTGATGTTGGTTGAGGTGTTTTGAATATTGGTACAAGTTTGAATAAGATTTTAGGATATGTTTGTGCTTTTTGGTTGAGGTCCCGGGGGCCTCGGTGAAATTTCGGATGGTTGACGGAGAGTTTGGAATTTTTGAAATGCTGCAGATTTTCAGATTCACGTATTTCTGAACCCGGTAGCGGGTATTGGTTGCTCGAGGCAGAGTCATCGGAGTTTAGCAAGGTAGCTTCCTGGTATTCGCAACACTCCTGTTCTCCCTCTTGATTTCATTAGACTGTGTTTAGTACATTTTCATACTTTCCGTTGTATTTAGATCTTAGTAGATGCTCGTGATTGGTGACACCCCGATGTTGGGCTGTATCTATTTCCGCACTTGTTCTATTTCGTTAAATTTTGGGATTTATTTCTTATAAATGACTTAAATTGACTTATTAAAATTGTTAAAAATGAATTTGGTAATTGTGTCAGCTGGCCTTGTCTTCACGAAAGGCGCCATCATGACATGCAGAGCAGATATCCTCACCTATTTGAGGCTTCATGTCTGTTTCTTGACTCGTTCGAGGATGAATGTTTGTTTCAGTTGGGAAGGATGTGACGACTCGACCAGTCGTCTCATGAGTTACCGCTCCGTTTTGCCCATTTCTGCTTCTTATTGCTTTGTTTATCGGTTCTAGGTGTGATCGGGTTGGTTGGCTCGGGTTCGGAAAGGATTTGGTAAGGTTTGAGACACTTAGTCTCTTTTGAGGAAGCTTAAGTTGGAAAAAGTCAACCAGATGTTGACTTATGTGTTAAAGGGATTGGATGTGAGTTTCGATGGTTCGATTAGCTTCAGGAGGTGATTTGAGACTTAACAGTGTGATCAAAGTTTTGGAGGTTCGAAGTAGATTTAGGCTTGAATTGGCGAAGTTGGTATTTTGGCGATTTCTGATTGGTAGGCGAGATTTTGATATAGGGGTCAGAATAGAATTCCGAGAGTTTCAGTAGCTTCGTTATGTCATTTGGGATGTGTGTGCAAAATTTCAAGTCATTCAGACATAGTTTGGTTGGGTTTTTGATCAAAGCGGAATTCGAAAGATTTTGGAAACTTAGGCTTGAATTCGATGTGTTTTGGTTGATTTGATATTGGTTGAGGTGTTTTAAAGATTGGTACAAGTTTGAATAAGGTTTTGGGATATATTGATGCTTTTGGTTGTGGTCTCGGGGGCCTCGAGGAGATTTCGGATGGTTGACGGAGAGTTTGGAATTTTTGAAGAATGCTGCAGATTTTTTGCTTCTGGTATTTCCTCACCTGCAGATTGGGGACTGTAGGTGCGATGCCGCAGATGCGAGAAGGGAGGTCACAGAAGCGAAAAATGCCTAGTAAGGCAGGAACCACGGATGTGGTTGTGGGACCGCACCTGCGAAGGCGCAGGTGTGTAATATTCATCGCAGATGCGATTTTAGAACCGTAGAAGCAGTTCATTGGCCGCAAATGCAGTACCGCAGAAGCGGAAATACGGCCGCAGATGCGAAAATGCCTGGGTCATAAAGTATAAAAAGGTCCCCTTCGCGGTTTTGAGGGGGTTTTCACCATATTTCATTCGGGGGAAAGCTTTGGAGAGCTAATTGAAGAGGAAACCAAAGGATAATCTCGTGGAGGTAAGATTTTTGACTTCATAACTCATTTATATATGATTAAAGGCCTAATTAGTAATGAAATTTTGGGGAAAATCAGTGCAATATGGGTAATTAGGGCTTGAGATTAAGAGACTTTTGAGTGGGGATTTGAGGGGCCATTTGAGGTCCAATTTTGATGTTCTTGATATGTATAGACTTATGAGAGGATGAGAATTCTATTGATGTGATTTTTGTCGGGTTCCAAGGAGTGGGCCCGGGGGCCGAGTTTGAGCAATTTCGGGATTGATGTTGTAAATTGATTATTTTAGCATGGGTTTCGTTCCCTTAGCATATTTTGACGTTGTGATTCTGATTTGGATAGATTCGACGCGAGTAGATGCCGTTTCGAGGGGCAAAGGCATCGCGGGATAGAGATTTGACTGGATTGAGGTGAGTAATGATTGTAAATGAAGTTCTGAGGGTATGAAACCCCGGATTGCACATCATTGTGCTATATTGAGGTGACACACACCCTTGATGACGAGCGTGGGGTCGTGCACTGTTAGGGATCATGACTTAGTCCGTACCGAATGACTATTTTACCGCGTATTTGACTGAAATCTATTTGCTATCATCATATTTTAGGCTGAATGCCATATTTGGGCCTCGTGCCAACTTTTTGAACCCTTCGGGGATTTTTATTGATATTTCCTCACTGTTTTGAATTTATACTTGAACTCAATCATGTTATATTGCTCTGTTTTCATACTCAGCCATGTTTACTATATTTTAACACTAAAATGATCTTTTAAATGATAATTGGGTTGAGTATCATGTTTTGCTACTACCGAGTGGCTTGTGAGGATTTTTGACTGAGTAAGGCCGAGGGCCTATGTTGTGAGGAAACACTGATCATGATTTGATGTTGAGGGCCTGAGATATGTACGCCACAAGGTGGATTGTTGATATGAGGCCGAGAGCCTAGTAATGACGCCACCAGATGGCTTGATATTGCGCTTGGTCCATAAGGGGCTCTCCAGCTGCACACCCCTAGTGAGCGCGAGTACCCATTGTAATGTGAGACATAGCCTGAGGGGCTGGTATTGTTCTAAGATATTGTCCGAGGGGCAAATTTGTTGATATTGTGCCATAGGGGCGAACCTTTATGTATTTAATTAATTGCCTATCATTTACCTGCTTAATTGTTAAAAAAGGCTTTTCATGAAGTGTAATTGAAATAAAATGAATTTCACATATCTTTTACTTATTCACTGTTTTACTGGTTTTACTGCCTCGTTATAGCCTGTAATGTGCCTTACGTGATTTCTTGCTTTCAGACTTTATTTATGATTATTGCTTACTGAGTTGGAGTACTCACTTTACTCCCTGCACCCTGTGTGCAGATTCAGGCGCATCCGGTCCCGCTCCCGAGTGTTAATCTTTCTAGCTCAGGCGGATCCGAAGATTCTCTAGGTAGCTGCCGGCGTTCGCAGCCCAAAGCTTCTTCCCTATCTTATTTCTTCTTGTATTAGTTTTTGTATTGAACTCTATAGACCTTTCTTGATGATTTTGGATGTTTAGATGCTTATGACTAGTGACACCCCGGTATCGGGCTGTGTGGGGTTGTATTCCGCAAGTTATGCTATTATCTGCTACTTTGAGATTCTAATTATTATGCTTTTGACTTATTTCTTATGGTTTAACTGTTAAAAAAATTGAAATGGGAAGTGTCGGCTGGTCTTGTCTTCACGAGAGGCGCCATCACGACCGGGTCCAGGTTTAGGGTCGTGATAGTCATTGTGTCTGTTCTTTGGACAAAGAATAATAATGATGAAGCTGAAGATAATAAACATGCATGCCATGGATTTGAAAGTCCGAATGGAGATTGACGAATTTCACTTTGCATGATTTTAGGTCTGGGGTACGAATTGAGATTTTGAAATTGGGTGATGAAAATGGAATATCGGCATGATTCGCGGATGTAAGGGACAGATTGAACGTTTTGGGGGTTTGAATTCATGACCTTGCAGTGATTGATGGCTCGTGGGGTGAGAGACAGAAGAGAGGAAAGGGAAAGAGAGGCGCCTGCGTAGTGGGAAAATGATTTAGGGTTAAAGGGTCGTCTCTGGGTTAAAAGAGGGAGACTCAATCTTAGCCGTTTGATCGTTTGATCAACATCCCTTTAAAAAGAGAAGACCATTGAATCCCTTTAATCCAATAGCAGAGATGAAATCTTAGCAAAATTAAAGAAAGGAGGAAAATAGAGATTAAACACGGACTATTGATAAATTGGATCAACATTCCAGATCTATTTGTGTTTTCTCTGTGAGTGCATGAGACAGTGACATGGTGTGCTTTTATTGGCTCTCAAAGATTGGCCTGAATTGTCAAATCGGACAAGGCTGGGGTTCTTGGACCGGGTCAGGCCATATTGAGTTTGTATTTTGGGCTAAAAAATAGTGGAAATGAGATTTAAGCCATAGCCTCTTGAGTTCAATTGGTGATTTATAATTGTAGCCTTCTGAGTTTTTAACCCCTTTAAAGATGACCTTAATTAAATTTAATTAATTATAATTAAGTGTGATAAAATATAATCATCAAATATATTATAAATTATTATGATTGATCATTTAAACATTTCATTTATTTAAATTAATTTCGGATTATTAAAGTAATAAAGCGATATAATTAATAATCAAATTTTAATTCATTAAATTAATTGTAAAACTTGCTTATTAAAATATAAAGGTTATTTTAATAATTCCAACATAATAGGAGTAATATAATTATAAATGTTTAATACAAAATTATTAATTCAACATTGTTAATTATTATTTCCTATTATATTTCGATAAAAATAGGTATTATTGATTAGAAAATATTTTACCATATTTACTGTAAATTTTTAAGTATAAATAACTTAATTTTAAAATGAAAGGTCAAAATTGATCGTCAACAATACCAATTATTTAAATTAAATTTACATATGTGTTGGGCTATTCTATTTAATTGGACTACAAATTAAATTATAAACCCAATTCATTAGCCCAAGGTCCAAATGGCTATTAGCTTAGGTTCATTCTACGTGTCAAGTGATGTAGCAATCCAAGTCAAAAGAACGAGCCAATAAAATCGTGCCACTTGTCAAATAATGTGGCGATCCAAGATAAATAAATTAGCAATGAAATCTTGCAATGTGTCAAGAGAGGGTGGCATACCAAGTTAAAACAATAACCACTAAAGTTGTGCCAAGTGTTTAGATGGTATTTGTAACGATCCGACCGATCGTTTTGAGTCATAGCACGCCGTTCAGTGGTTTGAGGCCATGAATATCCTCACTTCAAGTATTATGACTTGTAGGCATGGTTGGAATTGAAATTTGGGAAGTTCAGAGTTGATTTGGAAAGAAAACTCTCATTTCGGAAGCTTTAAGTTGGAAGAATTGACTGAGGTTGGATTTTTGGATAAACGACCTCAGAATTGGGATTTGAAGGTTCCAACAAGTTCATATGATGTGTTTACCGTGAAAATGGTAACAACAATTAAATTTGTAAATGAGACTCTAAAAATACGTGATCTATTTTTATGCTAGTTGTTAGAGGAGTGGATGCTAGATATGTGAAGTTTAACAATGAAATACAAGATAAAACGAGGGCAGTAATCAAACCGAGGGGCTTTCTACTCGGGCCTCGGACTGATTGATGAAAGGCCTCGAGGTCGATGCCTGTGCTCGAGCTCGAGCTATCAGGGTAGCCGGGAAGGGAATAACAGTTAGGATATAAATAAAGGAGGCTCTTTATGGCCAATATTAAGCAATAAAAGAATAACAAGAATGAAAGCAATAAATGAAAGGTAGTCTCGAGCGTGTGAGTTAGAGAGAAAAGAGATAGAGAGAGAGAGATATTATTGATCTTGTGTAGAATAGTTGGAGTTACAACAACCCTTTACAAAGTGGTGAGGATCCCCTTTATATAGGAGGGGAAATACAACATAGTACAAAATGCATTAATTGTAAAGACACGGAGATGTGACGGCTAGACATGATATTAGACTCTACTGGTGCTATTTGCTCTCCTAGGAAATTCCCCACCCTCGGGATCATTGTTGGGTCGAACGTGAATGAACCTCGAGGGAGAGAACTTGACCGCAACCCCGCAGCCTCGAGATATCGATATGACTCCCCGAACACACCTTAATGGCGAGAAATCGGACCCTCTAATTTCATCGTATACATGATAATTTTGGACTTGGGCGTATGTCTATATCGGGGTTTGGATTACCCGAGAGCATTTCGGCACCTAATGCGAAAAGTTGGCATTTGAAAGGATTTCATAAATTTGGGGTGGAAGTGTATTTTAATGTTATCGAGCTCCATTTAGGATTATGAGTCTAGAATAGATTCGTATGGTGATTCTGGTTTTGGGAGCGCATCCGGATGTGGATTTGGAGGTCCATAGGCCATTTCGGGGTCATTTGGCGAAAGTTAAAAATTTGAAGGTTTTTTAGAAGTTTGACGGGAGTGAACTTTTTGATATAAGGGTCGGAATCCAATTCTGGAAGTTGGAGTAGGCCCGTAATGTCGAATGTGACTCGTGAAAAATTTGAGGTCAATTGGACGTGATTTGATAGGTTTCAACATCGAATGTAGAAGATTGAAGTTTTAAAGTTCATCAAGCTTGAATTAGGGTGTGATTCATGATTTTGATGTTGTGTGACATGATTTGAGGCCTCGAGCAACTTCATGTTGGGACTGGTTAGTATGGTTGGATGAGGTCCCGGGGGGCCTCGAGTGTGCGTTTGGGATGTTTTTGGACCAAGTTTGAATGATTTGATACTGCTGGTGTTATGCATCGCGATCGCGAGGTGATGTATGCAATCGCGAAAAAGGAATTTAGGGGACTGTTTGTTTGTAATACGTGATAGCGAGTTGGGAACCATGATCGTAGAGGAGGAATGATGGGCCATGTGTTTTTTACCTTATGCGAACGCGTCATTTTGTTAGCGAATACGCATCGGTATTCCTATAAAATATACTCATGGAATCGTGCATAATATGTGGAAATAAGCCTGTGTATCTATGAGTTTTCCTGATTTGAATTATGATAACCTACTTGATGAGATCTACTATATCTATATATATGCTCCGGTTAAGGAAGGAATTTCTAATGGAGAGTTTGAGTTTATCGGAAAGAGGAGGATTGTACCACGTATTTATGCTCATTCATTTCGTTTATTTGTTCTGCCTCATATCCGCTTATCATTACTGTACCTGATATTATTGGACCACTAGTAAGTGTCGATGTCGACACCTCGTCACTACTCCTCCGGAATTAGGCTAGATACTTACTGGGTACACGTTTATTTACGTACTCATACTACACTTGCTGAACATTTTTGTGCAGGTACATATATGTCTAGTGGCCTTGTTGGCGCAGAGGTGTAGTTATTTGTGGGGACTTAGGTGAGCAACATTCCATGTTACGATCTGCAGCCGGCTGAGTCTCCTTCAGCGTTATTTATATTTTCCTGTCTAATTTATATTTCGGACAGATGCTGTAATTTATTATACTTCCTAGTGATGCTCATGCACTTGTGACACCGAATTTTGGGGGTATTTATGGGTTGTTCAGTATTGTGGTTGTAAGAAAATATTATCATTTACTCTGTAAATTTTATCACTTATCATTTAACAGAAGGAAATTATGATTTCAAAATACTAAAAAAAGTGATTAAGTTAATAAATTCTTGTTGGCTTGCATGACAGCGGTGTTAGGTGCCTTCACAACCTGTAATAGATTTTTGGGTCGTGACAACATGGTATCAGAGCACTAGGTTCACTTAGGTCTCACGAGTCATGAGCAAGTCTAGTATAGTCTTGTGGATCGGTACAGAGACTTATGTACTTATCTTCGAGAGGCTACAGGGCTGTTAGGAGCACTTCCCTTCTTGATTTCCTCATCGTGGGATTTGATTTCCTTGGAGCTTATGCCTTTATATCTTTCCTATTTAACCTTATGCGATGTGAAGCGCTTGCTATTTCCTATTTCGGAGTGTTTTGGGACACTTAGTCCCTAAATGAGAGTTTAAGCTTTAGAATTTGGACTGTAGTCGGAGTAGTATGAAGGCGGCCTCAGAATAGAATTTTGTCAGTTCCGTTAGCTCTGTTGGGTGATTTTGGGCTTAGGGGTGTGTTCGGATTGTGTTTTGGAGGTCCGTAGCTTATTTAGGCTTGAAATGCCGAAAGTTGAATTTTGAAGTTTCCGGTTCGATAGTGAGATTTTGATATCGGGGTCGGAATGGAATTCCGGAAGTTGGATTAGCTCCGTAGTGTTGAATGTGACGTTTTTCCAAAATATCAGGTCATTCGGATGAGGTTTGATAGAGATTTTGATCGAAACCATAATTTGAGAGTTTTTGGAATTCTTAGGCTTGAATCCGATGTTAAATTGGTGTTTTGATGTTGTTTTGAGCGTTCCGAAGGTTGGAACAAGTTTAAATGATGTTTTCGGATTGGTTGGCTATTTGGTTGAGGTCCCGGGTGCCTCGGGTGTGTTTTGGATGCTCAACGGACCATTTTTGGACTTGGAGAAGGATAAGATTTTTGCTGGTTTTTGTTCCATACTTTTCTTCATCGCAATCGTGTGGGGAGGCTCACGATCGCGAAGGCTTGGATGAGGTAGAGGGGATTTTTTTCTACGCGATCGCGGGAAGAAGAGTGCGAACACGTAGTATTGGCAGAAGTTGAACCGCGAACGCGTGGGCTATGCCTCGTTCGTGAAGAGGAAGAAGTGAGGCAGTTGAGGAGTGGAAGTTGCTCTTTGCGATCGCATGAGGTGAACCACAATCGCGTAGAGCTGAGCAACGGAAGCATCACATTCGCGTATGGACTATCGCGTTTGCATAGGGTAAATTTGGGAGCCAGCGAAGTTTCTCTTCCCGATCGCGTGAAAGCTTCCGCGATCGGGACTAAGGATTATCTGGGCATAATATAAAATTTCAATGTCAAGGGTTTAGCCATTTTTGTGAAAACTAGAGCTTGGGAGCTCGGATTTGAGCGAGTTTTGAGGAATTTTCAGAGATATCGATTGGGTAATGATTCTTAATTCCTTTTTGCTTATAACCCACTAATCTAAACATGAATTCATCATCTTAATTTTAGATTTGGGGTGAGAAAATTGGGAAATTTTTTGGAAAACTTCTTAGACCTAATTTTCGAGTTTTGATTGGAGATTTGACATTGAATTTGGATAATTTTGGTATGGTTAAACTCGTAAAAATATGAGGATTATGAAAATGCAAATTTTACCCAATTTTGAGACGTGGGCTTGGAGGGCATTTTTGTCATTTTACCTAATTTCGCTTATTAGCTTAGAATGTATTTGTGGAATCAGTTACTTGAAGTTATATTTACATTATGCAATTGAATTGACTAGATTTGGGCCATTTGGAGTCGACTACTCGTGGCAAGAATGTGGTTTTAGGTTGATTTTGAATCGGTTTGAGGTAAATGACATGCCTAACCTTATGTGGGGGAACTCCCCTTAGGATTTGGTATTTGTTGATATTTGAAATGACTTGTATGTGAGGTGACGAGTGCGTACCTGTGCTAATTATTGAAAATCCTATTTTCATTAAGTAATTTAAATTGTGTTTTTCCCTTCCTGCTTATACTACTTGAAATTTAGCCTACTATTAGCTTAGGAAAAGCATATCTAATTGAACTAATTGCTTTATTTGCTCAAACTGCCTTAGTTGTATTATGTGTAGCATGCTAGGTTAGAATTACCTGTTTTATCTTGGTGTGAAGTTAAATTTAATTGAGTAGTCTTCGTGTTGCTGCTGTGTGTTTACTTTGGGACGGTATACCGAGAGATCCCCTGCACTTATATTGATTTGGACTGAGGTGCGAGATACCGAGAGATCCCCAACACATATATTAAGGATACTAAGAGATCCTTGGGATACCAAGAGATCCCCAACACATATATTGAGGATACCAAGAGATCCTCGGGATACCAAGAGATCCCTAGCATATATATTGAGGATACTAAGAGATCCTAGGGATACTGAGAGATCCCCGGTTGTTACTTCTGTGATGAGCGGTATTCCATTTGTGATTATTTTGCCTTTGGTATAGTTGCTGTCATTCCTATTACCACGTGTGTCACACTAGGGGTGGGCATCAGTCGGTTCGGTTCGGTTTTGAACATTATCGGTTTTGTCTATCGGTTATCGGTTTACAAATATCATAACCCGATAACCAAACCGATAAGATATTGGTTATCGGTTATCGGTTAATCGGTTATATATCGTTATCGGTTCGGTTATCGGTTTATCCGATAAGATAAAACAACTAAAATTTTTTGCAATATATAAAACAAAGAAATCAACCTGACAGAACGTGTAAACTGCCAACTTTTGTTGTTTCTTAACAAAAGCACGCTCCCACTTTTGTGCAGTATCTACTGATGTCTGGCGGAGAACTGGTGGTGAGTCTTGCATCTTGACTCTTGGGGGCTGCGACGGAAACAAGAATGAGAACTGAGAGACAAACGACTGAAGACTGAAGAGTGAAGAGGGAATTAGGAAAATAAATAACCCTAGTATATACTTAAGGGTAAATTAGTAAATTACATCATTCTTATTGGGTTATCGGTTTTTACCCAATAACAAAAATGCAAACCGAGCCCGAACCGATAACCCAATAAAAAACAAAATTTAACCCGTTACCGAACCGTTAACCCAATAAAAAATTAATGGTTCGGGTTATCGGTTTTACCCGATATATGCCCACCCCTATGTCACACCTCCTTTTTACCTACACCCGAAGGAGTGTATAAGGGAGTTTTTCCAATCAAAGGACAATCGAAACGAGATTCATTTATTTAAAGATTCAGAGTCTCCACTTGGGATAATTTATGGTGTCCCAAGTCACCGGTTCGAATCCCAAATCGAGGAAAAGATTGACTCTGTATTGTAGTCTGTGAATAAGAAATCCCGGTAAGGAGTTCTGTTAACCCGGGGGAAGGTGTTAGGCACTCCCGAATTCCGTGGTTCTAGCATGGTCACTTAACCATTTATACTTGGCTTAAATTATTTAATTATGTGTTTAGAAACTACATGCCTTTTTACATTTACCGCTTTTAATTACGTGATTTACTCGTACTTAAAGAATTATCGAGTTACGCATACGTATACTCGTGTGGTTTGGTGTGTCAAGAGTCATGTCACGCGTACGTTTACACAATTCACAACACTTAATTTATTTAAGAAAAAAAAAACTTAGTCAAAGTCGCGCGGACGCGGACCTTAATTTATTTTTGAAAATTCGTAATTATGTCAGGCGAACATGTCCACAATCACAATAATATTTTAAACGGCCCTAAAGGTTTCTCTGGGAATATTTATTATTTTACCTCTACATTATGAAATTAACACAAGAGACATTTGTTACTAAGTGTCTAACTATGACTTGCCTCAAATTTTCATTTTTTAAGACCCTAATTATTTAACATTAAAGTACTTGAGAAGTCCCTTCCAAACAACAAGGCTTTATTAAACCATTTTATTAGCGGAAGGGCCTGAATATTTTGGTAACGCCGGCTGCAAGCAAGGACTTCAGGATCGAATCCCTGAAGCCATACCTACCAGTGATCTCTCATAATCTTTTTAACCGTTGAGGAGGGGAGAAAAACGAGTCGGGGCTTGAATAAGAACTATATATATATAAAAATCAACAATAATCCCCTTTTAAACTAAGGCATAAACTATATGGAAACATCAATTGGTTACAGTTAAGACCAGACAATCTATACATACATAGCCAAAATTTCAGCAGAAGCTATTGTTGTATACAATCTATACCTTGAGCACAGTTGGACAACTTAACACATGAATCATAACAAGAAAACAAAAGTATAAACAACAGAAGCTAATAGAATTTAACATTCAAACAAGACTCTTATTCAAATTCCAATTCGAACATCCAAATCTGTATACAAATTCAATCTGGTTCCAACTTGTGGCACTTCATTTGTTAGCAAAGGGTATGAAGGAATAACTGGAAATGAAAGTCAAAAGGGGGTGAGATCAGAAGTAAAAACAACAGCAATCACCAGCAGCAACAAAACAGTCCCAGTTTTAATCCAGCTATTAACCCCAAATAGTTCAATGAAACAGTATATGGAAGATGGTTTCAGCCAATTCGAAATTGAAAACCAGAAAATAGAAATCAATGAAACAGTAAATTCCAATTTTTTCCAGTATTTTCAGAATGTTTTCTTGTCTCCCTCTCTCAGAATCTCTTCCAAGTTTTCTTAGCTCTCTGCCCCTGTATATCCAGTGTATCCATAGTGTATATCGAGTGTATACCGCTCTCTCCGCCTCCCTTTTTTTTCCTCTAATCTTTTCAGCTCCCTTAAATGGGCATTCAATTAGTGCATTTTTCACTACCAATTCAACTTTTCATTTCTTTAATCATCCACTTAATTGTCCACTCAATTAGTGCTTTTAGTTAATTTGATAATGCAAATACTACCTTACCACTATTAGGAGCTTCTCAATTAGTAAATTGGCCCAACCAGATTTTCCTCTTCTTATTCTCAATTGGTTTGGCTGAGTTTTGGTTTTGGGCCTGGCTAAATTGGCCAAACCAGATTTTCCTCTTCTTATTCTCAATGGGTTTGGCAGAGTTTTGGTTTTGGGCCTGGCTAAATTGGCCCTACCAGATTTTCCTCTTCTTATTCTCTTTTCCTCTTCAATTTTCTTTTCAACAATTAAAACTAAAATCCTAATTAATTATAAAACACCAAATTAACTTTAAAATACTAATTAATTCTAACTAATAATTATCACAAATAATTAAATGCCAAATTAAAAGAAATCACACAATTTGACTAAAATTACAAAAATATGTTATTATTTTTTTTTGAATTTTCATTTTTGTAAAACACCTAATTATTAATTAATTCCAAAAAATATAAAATCAAATCTTAAATGACAATGCTATATATTTGTATTTTTAATGCATTAATAAAATTAAACATGCCCACAAATATATGCAAACAATCAGAAAAATCACGCAATAATTCCTTAAAATAACAAATAATTAAAGAAAAGACCTAATTTTGGAATTCTTTTGGAGTAATTTGTGTGAGGCAAAAATCACGTGCTCACAGCTGCCCCTCTTTGTCCGGAAAAACGAAGAGTTTTGTGCAAAGATAAAGTGAGCGGACACGAGCGATTTTTGCCTATTTGAACACTCCGTGGGAAGCATTTTTTGAAAGATTTGACCGAACCTCTGCTTCAAAGGCTTTCTACATATCCTTGGCTATAAAAGAATCAGGTCAATGTAGTTCGAGAAGTTTGGTAGCTGGGACTACCATGAAGCTGCGGTTTTACTATTATTTCTGTTGTTGTTGCTGATACTGCCTACTGACCTCCTTGTTACACCATGACAAAAATAAAGAAGATAGACTAAGCTATAATCTATGCTTTACAAAGGTTTATTTCCAAACTTGATCTTGTGACTGATGTTGCCTTGTTGACTTGTATCTTCCTCATAAGTTCCTTTGTGGCTGACTTGAATGGTATTCTTGAGATGTTTTTCCTTTTCTTCAGGTGGATGCCTGACTGTTGAACTCGAACCGTCTTCTCTTGTTACTTGACACTATTTTCCCTTGCACCTTGAACCATTTCCCCTGAAACTTGAACTGCCTTCCTTCGAAACTACTTTCCCTAGAAACTTGAGTTGTCTCCCCTTGTTCTCCAGGTGGGTGCCTGATTACAACAAAATAGACAAAACAAAGAAAATTTTCTTCCCCCAGTTTGAACTATGAAGATTTGTGAGTTGTTAGCAATATTGTAAATCAAAATATAACTTGAAATACCAAGACTAGGAAGTGCGTCTCCTAGGGGTGGAACACTAATAACTTAAACTAGGAAGTGTGTCTCCTAGGAATAAATTTAAATGACCGAGACTAGGAAGTGCGTCTCCTAGGGGTGAGAACTTTAGTGATTAAAACTCATACGATCCAAACTAGGAAGTGCCTCTCCTAAAAGCGTATCCTAAAAAAACCCAGACTAGGAAGTGCGTCTCCTAAGGGTATAACTTTAGTGCATGGAACCAGGAATTGCGTCTCCTAGGGGAAAGCTCAATGTAGGAAGTGCGTCTCCTAAAACAAAAATATAACCTGAAAAACCCAGACTAGGAAGTGCGTCTCCTAGGGGTGAAACTTCAATGACTCGAACTAGGAAGCGTGTCTCCCACGAATGAACTTAAATGAACCAGACTAGGAAGTGCGTCTCCTAGGAGAAAATCTCAATTTAGGAAGTGTGTCTCCTAAAACAACAATACAACCTAAACTACCCAGACTAGGAAGTGCGTCTCCTAGGGGGTAAAATCTCAATTTAGGAAGTGCGTCTCCTAAAACAAAAATATAACCTGAACTGCCCAGACTAGGAAGTGCGTCTCCTAGGGGTGAAATCTTAATTTAGGAAGTGCGTCTCCTAAAATAAAAATATAACCTGAACTACCCTGACTAGGAAGTGCATCTCCTATGGGTGAAACATCAATGACTCAAACTAGAAAGTGCGTCTCCTACGTATGAACTATCAATTTAGGAAGTGCGCCTCCTAAAACAAAATGTAATTTGGAAGACTTAGACTAGGAAGTGCATCTCCTAGGGGTAAAACCATTAGTGACTCAAACTCATATGATCCAAACTAGGAAGTGCGTCTCCTAAAGGGTAAAATCTCAGTTTAGGAAGTGCGTCTCCTACAACAAAATATAACTTGAAAACCCAGACTAGGAAGTGCATCTCCTATGGGTTATGTGTGATCTTCTCAATAGCCTTTGCGTAAGCAGAATTGGGGCATTACACTTGAAAATTTCAAGCTTCCCAGCTTTGATATGAACACAGCTTCTATCCCTGTTTCAGACAAAGACTTGTGAGTTTAAATATGGTGGTTGGTCTGTGGCCTTGACTTTGCGACGATTGCTCTTTCACTTGCCATTATAACTTTGATTTCACCTTGAAAGACGTTGCTTGCTTATTGACTAACCAATTTCTCTGTCACCCATATCACAGAAAATACCTCTTCTCCATTCAGACCCAATATCCTCTATCTGTTGCATTGCTCATAAACCGACATTTACCAAACCCTTGTGTTTTCACATGAATCTCAAAGTACGACAATTGCCATCCACTCAGTGCGTATGTTGTTCTTTCTTGAATTAAACCACTAGCCTTGGCCTTAAGGTCTATTGCTCCTTTACTTGCCATGCTAGTTTTGATTTCTACTTGGAAAACCTCGCTTGTCACTAGTTAACCATTTTTGTCAATCTTACCATAGAAGATACCTTTGATCTTTTCACCTAATACCATCCACCCATTGCATTGTCCATGACTTGATATGTACCAAACCTTTGTGTTTCACAAGGATCCCAAAGTATGTTGATTGTTACCAGCTCAGTGCTCTTATTGTTTTTCCTGACTTGTGACACTTTGATGTGCTAGCCAGACCCCATTTTGTGCAATTGGAAAGCTGGTGGAAAATTTTGAAGTCATTTCTCACTTGTTTTGACCAAACAGACTCAAAGAGAGGGAGTAACCTAGACAAAAGGCATAGAGTATAGGACAAAATGAAGAGATTATTCCTAACAAGAAAACTACAAAGTAGAAACGTATCAGACGTGGATACCAACTCTAATGGCCATGACATGTACTTGTGGCCTATTCTGTGAAGCAAATATGATGTTAAACTCTTGTTGTACCCTTAAACCATGAAACTGGGCTTCAATGCTCCGATTATCCAATCTGATTCACAATCTTTATTCGGCTTGTAATGCCCGGAGGGTTTTCACCATCAAGCCTCTCTCGTTTTGTTCTTTTCTCTCATCTTACAGTCGCCTCAAGGTGCCCGTGAAGGTTTTCACCAATAAGACTCTCTCACTTTTTATTTCTCTCAGCTTTCATCGCCTTGCGGTACCCGTGGGGGTTTTCATCAATAAGATTCTCTCCTTTTTTTGCTTGAACTAGAGTGTTGCCCTTCATATGAATCACCTCTTCTTGCTCGACTTGGCATGTCTCGAAAACTGGTTGAAAGGTCTTTCTTTGGACCGTAATGTGGGCTTTTGGATGGAGTTAGGAAGAAAAGGTATCAAAAGGCTCAAAACAACTCAATTGGGTTCAAAATTACAACTTTCGGAATCAGATTTCTTACAACTACCACAACTTCTACCCCAGTTTCTTGCTTGGGGACTTTTGGATTTTCTTTTGATGAGATCGAACCTTGACGCTGCCTACGTATCCTTAAAAGGAATCAGGTCGAACGTAGTTCATGACATAGGAATTACTTTGTTGTTGTGATTTTCTCTTTTCTCTTTCTTTTCTTTTCTTTTTTGCTTTCTTTTTCTCTTTTTGATTTCTTTTTCTCTTTTTTGATTTCTTTTTCTCTTTTTGTTGTTTTTTCCTTTTTTTTCTTATCATTCTTTTCGTTCTCTTTTTTTTCCTTTTTTTTTGATTTTCATTTTTCTTCTCTCCCTTTTTGTTCTTTTCTTTTCTCCTTTTCCTTTATTTCACGCTTGTGTTTCTGATCTTTGCTACTGATTCCGAAAGAGGGGTATGGAAGAAAATAAACAAGGCTCAAAGGGGTAACGAAGGGTAAGGTGTTTAGATAGCAGAACAAAATTCATTCGTCATTCCAATCTTAAAAACATGCCAAGTACAAACAACACAATTAAACAAACCAAAGAAAATATTCGTAACATCTTTTGATTGCGCCAGACTTGATGACCATATCCACACATTAGCCTTCTACATCTGTTAAGTACGAAGCACCATTGGACAACACTCTTATTACGATGAAAGTCCCCTACCAATTTGGGGCAAACTTGCTTTTAGCTTCAACCTGATGCGGCAGGATGCGTTTCTACAATATTTCTTTTTGTTTTACCTGCCCCAGTTTCACAATTCGGGCTTGAAGTGATCTCAAAATGCCTTTACTTTTTTTTTTCTCAAATGTCCCTATCATCTTCAAATTGTTTCATTGCTTCTTGACTAAACTAACTTTTTAAGACCAGGTTGAGAATTACGCGTGCCTGTCATGTCACTAGAGTTAACAGGAAAAGAACTATAAAAGGAAAAGAGAACTAAACAAAAATGACCAGAAATAACAGAAAATAGAAAATTGCATTAGACAGATGGTGAAAGGGTTTGAACAATAGAACAAACAGAGTAAACTGGGGTTACAACATTGGAACAAACCTAGACAACACTAAACGAGCTACTACGACTAAACAAACTAGGCAAAATAAAAGGATAGAAGGGTTTGAGTCACAAGATAATATCCGGATTACAACCTTGAAAATAACCCGGACAACAGAAATGACAACGAAATAAACCACAAAAACTCCTCTCCGGCTAACCAAGAAATGGAGCGTCTTTCCAATTATCAAGCACGACATCTTAGCCACTGAGTTCCTCATCAATATTGCCAAGACCATTACCAACTTCAATATCATAAACTTCAGTCAACAAGTTCCCAAGAGGGTTCGCGTGCTCCCTGTCACTGTCATTGATCACAATTACCCCTTCTTGAATCATTCTTTCTATTTCCTTTTTTAAGGAACGACAATATTCAATGCTATACCCTTGGACATTAGAGTGGTACATGCATCATACAGTAGGATCAAAGCCTTTTGCATATGGGTCTGGAGTATAGCCGAGGAGCGGCTCAATCAGGCCAAAATGCTTTAACTTTTCAAATAAGCTTGTGTAAGACTCCCCAATTGGCGTGAAACTATTTCTTTGCCTTTGTTCCCTTCCTTGCCCCCGTTTTCTTGGGTTGTTGGGTGCTCGAAAATGTTGGGAAGGCAAGAATTCATTATGCGGTGCTGGCGCTCGCCATAGGGAGTGACCTGGTAGTTGGGCAGATGACCAGACATTGTTTGGAGGATAATACTGAGGTGGATTATGTGGAGCTCGGGGATAGGTTTGGGGTTGGAGTTGAGGCTGGGTATATTGGTGAGGCGTACCCTTTGGTCCATGTCGTGACTCTGAAATGACCATGGCAACATCATCGTGTTCCTTCTGACCCAGCGAGCTTCATGTGTTGTTCTGAATTGCTTGTGTTGTGGCTTTTAAAGCAGAATAACTCATGATCTTGCTAGATTTCAGCCCATCTTCTACCATTTCTCCCATTTTTACCACATCATTAAAATACCTACCCACAACCGTGATCAAATGCCCAAAGTAAGTTGGTTCTTGAGCTTGAAGAAAGTACTCGACCATCTCTTTTTCTTCCATGGGAGGATGAACTCTGGCAGCTTGCTCTCTCCATTTGAGCCTGTATTCCCTAAAGCTTTCATTAGGCTTCTTTTGTATCTTGGCGAGGGACATGCGATCTGGGACAATTTCTATATTGTACTGAAAGTGTCTGGCAAAGGCCAGAGCCATATCATCCCACGTGTACCACCTGCCAGCATCTTGGCGGGTGTACCACTTTAGAGCTGCCCCACCCAGACTTTGACTGAAGTACGCCATCAATAATTTGTCTTTCCCACCGACGCCTCTCATCTTACTGTAGTAGCCTCTCAAATGGGCCATGGGATCTCTATACCCGTCATATAAATTGAACTTTGGCATCTTAAACCCATCAGGCAGTTGGACGTCAGGAAAAAAGCACAAGTCTTTGTAAGCCATGCTCATCTGGCTCCCTATCCCTTGCATGTTTCTTAAAGACTGCTCTAAGATTTTCACCTTCCTGGATATCTCATCTTGCTCCACTGTCTTAGCAAGCTTTTTAGTTTCACCAGGAGGCTCAAAATGAGGAGCGAGAGAGTATGAATCTGAGACTTTGAAAGTTGGTTATGGTGCATAATGTTGGGCATCAGGGACTTTGAACACAACCTCGTTAGAGGATCGAGGAAAAGTAGCTGGGGGAGGAACTACAAGAGCATGAGTGGTCAAAGGGGCGGGATATGATGTGCTTTTGAGGGGTGGAGTGTGAAAAGGTTGTGGGGAGATATCAACAGCAGTGGGAACCTGGACTTGTGATAGTGATGGGATAGTTGCAGGGTTTTCAGTGTAGTTAGTGGGGAATGAAGGTGGAGGATGCCCCCTGATCCAAGACTGATACATTTCTGCCATCTGTTGTTTCACCCTTTGGAACTCCTCTTTCAATTTAGACTCTGACTCCACAAACCCCCTTGACGGGTCAACAACTCTTGTGCCCAAGTTTTTGCTAGTCATGGCTACCTTGCCCTTTGGCCTTGTGTTGAATGGATGAGTTACCTTAAGAACCACAAACCAACCACCCTTCTTTTGTAAATACAACAAAATGAAGCTATCACGTTAGCGTTAGGGCATTTAATAGCAAAAATATCACATTGCGTGCAATGCACCTAGCAACAATTAATGATTCTAGAATGACTTCGAGGGTCATAAAGTCACTTGTCATCATCCCAATTTGTCCATTTGAACCTTCTCTTTTCTTTTCTTTTCTCGCACTTCTTAGCTCGCTCATTTTCCTCTTTTTCTCTTTCTGATTATTGCTTTTTCCTCCCTCTCATCCCATGATTTCATCTTTTTCTTCTTCTCTTTTGTTTGTTTTTTTTTCTTTTTATTTCATTTCTTAATAATAATAAAAGAATGAGTCGATCGAACCCTATGTAGGTTGCCTACGTATCATGACGCCGCATGAATCAGATCTTTGCGTAGTTCTGGAAGATCGAGAATAAATTAAACAAACTGACATTTTTTTTTACCTTAATGACTATCTGATGAGAAAAAGAACTAAAAGAATTTGAATTTTCTGAACTGAATGTTCTATAACCTATTCCAAACTCAAGCTTAACGAATTACTTTGTTGTTGTGATTTTCTCTTTCTCTTTCTTTTCTTGCTCTTTTTTGCTTTCTTTTTCTCTTTTTCTTCTTTTTTTTCATTCTTTTTTTTTCCTTTTTTTTCCTTTTTTTCTTTTTTTTTTGATTTTCATTTTTCTTCTCTCCCTTTTTGTTCTTTTCTTTTCTCCTTTTCCTTTACTTATCTTTCACGCTTGTGTTTCTGATCTTTGCTACTGATTCCGAAAGAGGGGTATGAAAGAAAATAAACAAGGCTCAAAGGGGTAACGAAGGGTAAGGTGTTTAGATAGCAGAACAAAATGCCTTCGTCATTCCAATCTTCAAAACATGCCAAGTACAAACAACACAATTAAACAAACCAAGGAAAATATTCGTAACATCTTTTGATTGCGCCAGACTTGATGACCATATCCACATATTCGCCTTCTACATCTGTTAAGTACGAAGCACCATGGGACAACACTCTCATTACGATGAACGGCCCCTACCAATTTGGGGCAAACTTGCTTTTAGCTTTAACCTGAAGCGGCAGGATGTGTTTCAGCAGTATTTCTTTTTGTTCTACCTGCCCCAGTTTCACAATTCGGGCTTGAAGTGATCTCAAAATGCCTTTACTTTTTTTTTTCTCAAATGTCCCTATCATCTTCAAATTGTTTCATTACTTCATGACTAAACTAACTTTTTAAGACCAGGCTGTGAATTACGCGTGCCTGTCATGTCACTAGAGTTAACAGGAAAAGAACTATAAAAGGAAAAAAGAACTAAACAAAAATGACTAGAAATAACAGAAAACAGAAAATTGCATTAGACAGATGGTGAAAGGGTTTGAACAACAGAAGAAACAGACTAAACTGGGGTTACAACCTTGGAACAAACCTAGACAACACTAAATGAGCTACTACGACTAAACAAACTAGGCAAAATAAAAGGATAGAAGGGTTTGAGTCACAAGATAATATCCGGATTACAACCTTGAAAATAACCCGGACAACAGAAATGACAACAAAATAAACCACCAAAACTCCTCTCCGGCTGACCAAGAAATGGAGCGTCTTTCCAATTACCAAGCACGGCATCTTAACCACTGAGTTCCTCATCAATATTGCCAAGACCATTACCAACTTCAATATCATCAACTTCACTCAACAAGTTCCCAAGAGGGTTCGCGTGCTCCCTGTCACTGTCATTGATCACAATTACCCCTTCTTGAATCATTCTTTCTATTTCCCTTTTCAAGGAACGACAATCTTCAATGCTATGCCCTTGGACATTAGAGTGGTACATGCATCGTACAGTAGGATCAAAGCCTTTTGCATATGGGTCTGGAGTATAGCCGAGGAGCGGCTCAATCAGGCCAGAATGCTTTAACTTTTCAAATAAGCTTGTGTAGGACTCCCCAATTGGCGTGAAACTATTTCTTTGCCTTTGTTCCCTTCCTAGAATGACTTCGAGGGTCATAAAATCACTTGGCATCATCCCAATTTGTCCATTTGAACCTTCTCTTTTCTTTTCTTTTCTCGCACTTCTTAGCTCGCTCATTTTCCTCTTTTTCTCTTTCTGATTATCGCTTTTTCCTCCCTCTCATCCCATGATTTCATCTTTTTCTACTTCTCTTTTGTTTGTTTTTTTTCTTTTTATTTCATTTCTTAATAATAATAAAAGAATGAGTCGATCGAACCCTATGTAGGTTGCCTACGTATCATGACGCCGCATGAATCAGATCTTTGCGTAGTTCTGGAAGATCGGGAATAAAGTAAACAAACTGACATTTTTTTACCTTAATGACTACTCTGATGAGAAAAAGAACTAAAACAATTTGAATTTTCTGAACTGAATGTTCTATAACCTATTCCAAACTCAAGCTTAACGAACACATTTTCTCTCTTTTGGAAATAAATACTCTATGGGAATTATTAAGGGAAAATCGTAGAAGAGAATTTTTTTTTGATTCTTTTTGTTTAGGAAGAAAATCTAAAGAATAAACCACAGAAAAATATTTTGAATATTCATTTGATATCTTGACGCAAGATTTCGAAACAAGCAAAAAAATAAAATATTTTCGATTTCAATTTTGATTGCCTAAAAGAGAAACTCCGAAAATAAATCAAAGATAAAGTATGTTGTCTTTTTTTCTCTTCTATGTACAATATCCTAATAATTTTTTTTTTCATTTTTCACTAATTTCCCAAAAAAACTTCTCAAAAGAAAATCTTTTTAGATTTTGAATTAACACCTTAAATAAAGCTTTTAAAGAAGTACTAAAAGAAAATTCTCTTTTTGTTTTGGAATTTTGGTCCTAATATACTTAAAGGAAACATAAAAACAATTCATTTTAAGTCCTAGATATTGATTGCCTAAAGGAAAAAAAACCTCAAAATTTTTTCTTTTTCCCATTTCTAGAATTAGTAATCTAAAGAAAACTTATAACGGAAATATAAAATGCAATATCTCTTTTTTTCTGGATTTTTGAGTTACAACACATGTTTTTCAAATATAAAGAAGAAAATACAATAACAAAAGACTTGACATTATTGTACAAAACTAGAAAGTAAAAGACAGACATAAAATGAAGAATAGACTCAAAACATAAAAATAAAACAAATCTCCTTAAGCAGCTCCTGATTGAGCGATCCTGACTGGATGGTCACGGGGTGTCTGTTATGCTCAAACTCCGGTAAATAAATCCACACCTGTATGAGAAAACTTTAAACCAACACTATGTGAGACAATAACACTCCCTACTGGACACATGCAAGACATGATTGAGGCTATTTTTGCAAAATGACTTATTTGGCCAAAAGGTGGCTAGAAGTGCAAAATTTGGCTAAGACCCTGCAAAGCCAAGAACCTAAGATTTACTAGGAAGACCGGACCCTATGTGGGTTGCCTACATATCCCGCCCCGAGAGACGAGAATCAGGTTCGCGTAGTTCGGGCTGATAGGATACAGGTGAGAAGTAAAAATAACAACTAATTTAGAGAAAATATGTTTTTTTTCTTTCTCTTTTTTTTGAAAAAAATGATGAAACATATAAACTCTTTTTTTTATTTTCCTTTTCCCTTTTTTGATTTTTGATTTTTGAAAAATGATGAAAAAGTATAAAAATCTTTTGAATTTTCCAAGCTCTTTTTTTTCTTTTCTCTTAACAAAATGTAACAGAAAACATAATTAGGCCCCACTCGCTTTATCTTCACACTTCACCCTCTTTTTTTTTTCATTTGCCCTCAACTATCATTAGTCAGCCAAATGACCCTTTTACCCTCGAAGAAATGCAACATGTAGCACATAGGATGCATCAAGATGGTCTGTTATTTTGGGTACACCTGTCCTAGATGGACCCAACCCCTGTGTTGAGTCCCCAAAGTCAAAATGCACATGATGCAAACAAGCGTTCCTACTAGGGATCCGGCATGAGGTATTGTTATACTAGGTTTAAAAACCTGGGTTTGTTTGTTCTAGACTTGGCTTACCCGAGCGGACAACTCGAGCCGAGGGGGGGCAGCGTACCGGGAATACAGAAGCTTCACCAGCTTTGCAACTTGTCCGAACCTCATTCTAAACTTGGGATATGACTCTAACAGAAAAGAAGTCACATGAAGTGCACACTTCCCAGATGATTTAGAAGACTCAGAGAGAGGAGGGTTTCGTAACAATTTATATACAATCCAACCAAATATCAAAGCGGTAAAAGCAGCATTTAGCACATTAGGCCCAACCATGTAAATAAAACCAGACAATAAATAAAGCCAAATATAACAATTATTCTAAGCTCGAATTCTTGAACCCTGAACCAGAGATTCTGGGTTCGGTCCTCAGCAGAGTTGCCAGAGCTGTCACACCTCCTTTTTACCTACACCCGAAGGAGTGTATAATGGAGTTTTTCCAATCAAAGGACAATCGAAACAGGATTCGTTTATTTAAATATTCAGAGTCGCCACTTGGGATAATTTATGGTGTCCCAAGTCACCGGTTCGAATCCCAAATCGAGAAAAAGATTGACTCTGTATTGTAGCCTGCGAACTAGAAATCAGGGTAAGGAATTCTGTTAACCCGGGAGAAGGTGTTAGGCACTCCCGAATTCCGTGGTTCTAGCAACGTCGCTTAACCATTTATACTTGGCTTAAATTATTTAACTATGTGTTTAGAAACTACATGCATTTTTACCTTTACCGCTTTTAATTACGTGATTTACTCATACTTAAAGAATTATCGAGTTACACATACGTATACTCGTGTGGTTTGGCGTGTTAAGAGTCATGTCACGCGTACGTGTACACAATTAACAACACTTAATATATTTAAGAAAAAAAAACTTAGTCAAAGTCGCGCGGACGCGGACCTTAATTTTATTTTTGAAAATTCGTAATTATGTCACGCGAACATGTCCACAATCACGATAATATTTTAAACGGCCCTAAAGGTTTCTCTAGGAATATTTATTATTTTACCTCTACATTATAAAATTAACACAAGAGCCATTTGTTACTAAGTGTCTAACTATGGCTTGCCTCAAATTTCCATTTTTTAAGACCCTAATTATTTAACATTAAAGTACTTGAGAAGTCCCTTCCAAACAACAAGACTTTATTAAACCATTTTATTAGCGGAAGGGCCTGAATATTTTGGCAACGCCGGCTGCAAGCAAGGACTTCAGGATCGAATCCCTGAAGCCATACCTACCAGTGATCTCTCATAATCTTTTTAATCGTTGAGGAGGGGAGAAAAACGAGTCGAGGCTTGAAAAACGAGTCGGGGCATGAATAAGAACTTTATATATATCAATCAACAATAATCCCCTTTTAAACTAAGGCATAAACTATATGGAAACATCAATTGGTTACAGTTAAGACCAGGCAATCTATACATACATAGCCAAAATTTCAGCAGAAGCTATTGTTGTATACAATCTATACCTTGAGCACAGTTGGACAACTTAACACATGAATCATAACAAGAAAACAAAAGTATAAACAACATAAGCTAATAGAATTTAACATTCAAACAAGACTCTTATTCAAATTCCAATTTGAACATCCAAATCTGTATACAAATTCAATCTGGTTCCAACTTGTGACACTTCATTTGTTAGCAAAGGGTATGAAGGAATACCTAGAAATGAAAGTCAAAAGGGGGTGAGATCATAAGTAAAAATAACAGCAATCACCAGCAGCAATAAAACAGTCCCAATTTTAAATCAGCTATTAACCCCAGATAGTTCAATGAAACAGTATATGGAAGATGGTTTCAGCCAATTCGAAATTGAAAACCAGAAAATAGAAATCAATGAAACAGTAAATTCCAGTTTTTTCCAGTATTTTCAGAATGTTTTCTTATCTCACTCTCTCAGAATCTCTTCCAAGTTTTCTTAGCTCTCTGCCCTTGTATATCCAGTGTATCCATAGTGTATATCGAGTGTATACCGCTCTCTCCTCCCGCCTCTTTTTTTCTTCTAATCTGATTTTCAGCTCCCTTAAATGGGCATTCAATTAGTGCATTTTTCACTACCAATTCAACTTTTCATTTCTTTAATCATCCACTTAATTGTCCACTCAGTTAGTGCTTTTAGTTAATTTAATAATGCAAATACTACCCTACCACTATTAGGAGCTTCTCAATTAGTAAATTGGCCCAACCAAATTTTCCTCTTCTTATTCTCAATTGGTTTGGCTGAGTTTTGGTTTTGGGCCTGGCTAAATTGGCCAAACCAGATTTTCCTCTTCTTATTCTCAATGGGTTTGGCTGAGTTTTGGTTTTGGGTCTGGCTAAATTGGCCGAACCAGATTTTCCTCTTCTTATTCTCTTTTCCTTTTCAATTTTCTTTTTCTTTTTCTTTTCAACAATTAAAACTAAAATCCTAATTAATTATAAAACACCAAATTAACTTTAAAATACTAATTAATTCAAACTAATAATTATCACAAATAATTAAATGCCAAATTAAAAGAAAATCACACAATTTGACTAAAATTACAAAAATATGTTATTATTATTTTTTTTGAATTTTCATTTTTGTAAATCACATAATTATTAATTAATTCCAAAAAATGTAAAATCAAATCTTAAATGCCAATGCTATATTTTTGTATTTTTAATGCATTAATAAAATTAAACATGCCCACAAATATATGCAAACAATCAGAAAAATCACGCAATAATTCCTTAAAATAACAAATAATTAAAGAAAAGACCTAATTTTGGGAATTCTTTTGGAGTAATTTGTGTGAGGCAAAAATCACGTGCTCACAATGTGTTACTTCTTACTGTTAGCATTTAATTATTTTTTTGTAACTTATACTGTTATATCTTGTTTTTCATTTAACCTCAGTAGGGCCCTGACCTTCCTCGTCACTACCCGACCGAGGTTAGGCTTGACACTTACTGAGTACCGTTGTGGTGTACTCATGCCCTTTCTGCGCATGTTTTTCATGTGCAGATCCAGGTACTTCGACTTAGTCCTATCACCCTTGAGGCGAGGCGACTTTTCCAGAGACTTCGAGGTATATCTGCCGCATCCGCAGACCAAGGAATCCCTTTCTATTCTCTTTTTAAGTATTAGCCCTTCTGTATTTTCCTTTTGTGAGACATTCTGGAGTTAGATACTTGTAGACATTCAAAAGCTTGTGATTTCATGAGATTCGGAGTTTTGGAAAATATTGTTTAGTTTCGAGAGTTTGTGTTGTATATGTCGAGCGACATCTTAAATTCTTCGTTATCTTATTTCTGTAGTTTATGGTTAGTTTTATTATGTTATTACTATTTTCGCAAATTGTTAGGCTTACCTAGTCGTAGAGACTAGGTGCCGTCACGATAGTTCACGGAGGGCGAACTGGGGTCGTGACAAATCGTAATGGTACTACATATGTGGTGTAGGATGTTTCTCCATATGTTTTTGATTGGGCTATTGTCATCGCTTTGCGGAAGTCCATTATGTCGTTTCAGCTCAGTATCAATACTACCTAAGGTTTTGAGATTTGGCATTGACTGTTATGACGATTCATGAGTTGCTATCACACGGTGCTTGTGTAATGGTAGAACGCTTGTCTATACATCGAAGTAGTGAATGACTTGGAAGGAGGTTTACTCAGTGCATGATCAGAGATTGAATATTTTATTTTTGGTGGAGGAAAGACAATCAGACTATGAATGCTTAGATTTGGGTTGATGGAGTAACAAGACTTGGTATTTTCGAGTGTAGTTGAATTTTCATCTATGATGAGGTATCGTCATTCTTGTTTGAATGTGTTAAGTTTGCTTGTGTTATGGTCTTATTTAACTCGCCTTTGGGGCAGGGTATTGTGAAATGGTGTCGGGGAAAATGACTTTTAGAGACCGCGGTGTGCAGTGATTCAGGAATGTATCGGTGTTTCTAGTGTTGATGGCTCGAGAAAGATGGCCTTTGGAGAGGTTTAAAGTTGGTAGCAACCTATTGATTCAAGTGCTATAGAGATGGATTTTGATTTTAGGCAAAAATTGGACAGCGGAGGATGAGGAAGGACATGTGGTAGGTGTCTTGCTAGGGCTAAATTTCTAGAAGGCCAAGTATGAAAGACATAAGTCGAGTACTACTTAAAGGAAAGGGGTTTCACCAAAATGGGAGAGTGACAGAGTAGCATATGGGTTTTGTGGTAGGATAGCTACACGACTCGAGGAAGGTTTAAAGTGGTTTGGGGTTCATGATGGATAGTGACTAGGTCCACAAGCTTAATTTGGAATATTGGCTGCTATACGGAGGAAGTTAAGATATGGCGGAAGGGTGTTTCTTGATATGAAGAAGGATACAACACGACTTTGGACTGGAATGTATTGTGGCACCTTTAGTTGATGTCCATGAGGAGTGAACGGACTTGTACAACTGGCGAATGAGCACGGGCTCGGGATGGATTACTGATTTCGTAGTAATTGTACTTAGTGCAAGTAATTTCCACATGGGGGTTATCTCCTGTGAGCAGGTTAGTAGTCGTGTGGTGTTGACGAAGCTTCTACAAAGGATTTTACTGGCTATCCGGTAAAATGTTGGATATATAAATGAGCATTCATAAAATGCTAATAAAAGGATTTGGAGGAATTTGTCGGGTTAATTGTGCAAATCATGTCAATGGGGGGATAGGGAAACTTTGTGGGTTCTAGAGTTATGCAATGGTAGCTTCAAGCTAAGTGGGAGAGCCCTAACACGTACGATTGGATTGCATGGTTATCTACTTGTGAGGTTTTTGGTTATTGGCATATTGATGGGTTATTATGACTAAGGAAAGAGAACATCAGTGGTAATTTGAGCAAAGGATTTGAGGAATATGTGCTATAATTGGCCTTACCGATTTATGTTCAGGCTTTGGGAAGACTCAGGATTTATGCTTCGTATAGAGCTGAATTACAAGGACGGTGATTCGGCCAGGTGATCTTTGGGAGGGTGTTCATGTGCTAGCAGGGTCTTGGAGTTTGATTATTTTCGGGACCAAACCAAAGTGGGTGACTCTCAACAACGGTCCTAGTGGATTCAAAAGTTATAGTGCGGTGCCTAAGGATTTCGAATCCATAGTATGGCTAAGTATCGAGCTTTCATGAAAGGGGCTTGAAGTGTTCTATGTTATCTTCAGTTGGAGGAATGTGAGAAAATAACTTCTGATTTATATAGGAATTTTTAGAATGGGTGTACCATTTGAAGATGGGAATGTGCCACAAGGAGGGTATAAGATGGTTCGTGGGTTTTGAGGCAACGCGGCCTCGTGAAATAAGGTCACTCAGGATGAGTGCGAATCGGGATAATTATATTTTGAATGGAGCTATCATTATTTCTAAGCCAAATCCGGGGTAAGTTAGAAGAAGTTGGTTTGGTTAGTATTGGTTGAATCAACATGGTGGTGGCAATGATCAGTTCCTTCAATGTGTTAAGTTATGTAGGTGATTTATGGCAGTATGTACGAGGCTTGACGGCCGCCGTAATTAGATTTATTTGGAGGTATTCGATTAGAATTGCCTATTATGTGTAGATGGATCTCGGAAGCATTATGGTAGTTTAGACCACTGCTTGAGGATTGTATTTTTTGTAGTTATGGGAATTCAGTCGCGTGTTGCAATGGTTCTCCTGAAATGAGTTAAGTGAAAGGTTTCTATATGATGTAGTGCTTATTCTATTAGTGGTAAAGGAGTTATGATGGAATTATTGTACTCCCGCGTAGTGGCATGTTAGGTGCAACGAGCGGCATGAGAATTTAGAAGTTGAGGATCAAAGTTACGGTTCGGAGTTGACAAGAATGTCACAAGCTCAGAAGAGCAGGAAAAGGGATTCAGATGGTTAGAGTAAGCTGGTATTGTATTTAGCACCACCTGAGATTGGTGTCTGGTGTAAGGGGCTTTGCATACTGATTGCAGACTCTTGATGTGCTTTACAGCATGGTATGGCCGGTGGTATGGATGTGCAGACTTGTTACCTGGTACAAAAGGTCGTGAGAGCTTATTCCATGGGAAAATTGTATAAGTGTGGCATGTAGTCACTTAATTGATCAAAGATTGAATCCAAGTATGGAGATTGTGGTACTATCTCCAACGTGAGAATTTATGCCTGAAGGGCGCTCGGTTCATTTGGTTGTGGACTGTGGAAGGTTATCCCGGATTTGACGGCTGTTCTTGTGTGTCATAGGAAAAAGGTGTTATTGTGGATCCTTGAAAGGTTATTAGCCCAGTGCAGTACGATCAGAATCGGCTTGAGGTCCATGGATGGATCTAAATGTGAATGTGTGCTCTATGTCGGGCTGGATATGTTCATTTCCACATAGAGTTAAATATGAAGGAGTCTTCAGGCCTTGGATGTTATTTCTATCATCAATTATTCCATGTAATACTTTATTGTGCCATGTGAGTTGTGAGGCGGTTTGATTATTCGCACTCGTATTGAGATCCCGTGTAATTTGTGGTGTTGTAAGAGAAGGATGACTCTCAAGATACAAGTCATTTATTGCACCTTAGTTGTGCTTGAGTTTCATAACGTATGACGCTATCCATCTCCCTAGGATTTTTATTATGCACTTTACATGCTTGTGGTTGAAACTACGGTATTTCGCATGTATGAGCATTTTAGCTCTATCACGCCCCGAGCCTGGGGGTGAGACCAACACTTGGAGCCTCACCTATCCTTACGTACCACTTGCGACTAAGAGACTCTGAACATGTAATGTCGTCCTTTGTCCATCGGCCACATTGCAAGACAACTGCTAATTCTGACTAAATATTAATATAAAGCTAGGCCAACAAGGCCGTCATAATTATTGCAGCTGACAAACCAACCAAACACACATACAAGTCCTACAAGCCCAACATATTGCACTAACTGATAGGATATGTATACAAGCCTCTACTGGTGGATATACATTGATCGGAACAGCTTCCCCGACCTACTCATACCATATATACACATATACACAAGATGTACATAAAGATCTGGACCCAACAACTCTAAAAGGCGTGGAGCATACCGATCAAGCTGAACTCGGGCAACACTTAATTAGGGGGTCTACCCGCCTGTCTGTCTGAACCTGCACGCATGAAATGTAGCGCCCCCAGAAAAGGGACGTCAGTACGAAATAATGTACTGAGTATGTAAGACAATATATAAGGAGAATATTGTAACTTACAAAACTAGAAAAATATACGTAACATGTGAGACTAGCAAAATATACATAAATTTCGGGATATGAATTTTTCTTTATGAATCGTTATCAAACTTTTGTAATTACGAGATCTTGCAAAATGAAGGAAGAGCTTAGCCTTAACATACCTGAAGTAGGAAAAACTCCATATAACATCACGTTGGAAACCTTTGTGGATTTAACTTAGAACCTAAAAATCGGATTAAGCTTCTATGCTTTGAAATTGAGGAACGAAATCTTGCTTTATAATGTTGAAATTTGGACGAACATTGCTTCGATTGAAGCTTTTGCTTGAAATTAAAATGTTTTTGCTTTCACTGTTCTTGGCTTTTAAAGCCAAAGGCAGATTGGTTGGCCTTTTACAAGGAATTCCCAAGAAGCAATTTCATTTGAAATTTGAAATGCTTCTGCTTAATAAAGCATTTGAACTAGGAAAGAATTAACCAAGCATTATGGTGTATATTGTTTTAGTTTTTGGTCAGAAACGTTTCTTGTTCTTGTATGAAATGGACAAAACTTTGAAATTAAGTCTTTTCCTAAAGAATTCCAAGTGTCCTTAGGTATCCACCTAAGAAAATAAGACCCTTAGTCATTTCTTGAATTGTGACCTCTTACCACGTGTAATTCCTATCCACTTATTGGTTAACTGGGTAATGTCCTGTTACCCGATAATTAATCAATTACTCGTATAATTTAAAAATTATCTCAACTTAATTAAATACTGCTCTCTTTTAACATACCTTGTACACCTTACTAGCATGGCCATGTAGTACCTTGTATGGCACTAGTCCATAAATATCAGATATTTTAGCTCGGGCCGTATTTTATCCCTAAATGCCAAACTTCGACAAAATTTATTTTCTTCGATTTTACTTACCATCTTACCTTCACGAATTTACTCATCACTTATAATCTTTATAATCACCAAATAATCTTTTCTTTGGACTGATGTCAATTTCCTTACGACAATTTCAATGTACAATACTACAGCGTGCAACATCATCGTAACTTAATACTGCAAAGCGTGACATCACTATAATGCAATACTGCTGGGTGAAACACTGTCGTAACTTAATACTGCCAAGTGTAACATCATCGTAATGTATTATTGCAGAGCATAACATCGACTTAATACCGCGGGGCGTAACATTATTTTCCCCTTTGGAACATTCATCCTCGAATGTTGACTGATGCACTTATCATTTTCATAACTTATATCTTTCGAATACTTTAATACTTTCCTTGCCATTTAGGCAATTGTTATGTGAATAAATCCAAAGGCCAAGGCATTCCCCTTTTTATGCCTCTTCCTTGTGCCATGACTTGCGGCCGGAATCCTTTTAATCTCGTAACTGTTGCTACCTTCTTTTATGAAACATGTATGATTCTGACCTTTTAAGTGCACCTATGCAACTCTTCTCTCCTTTTTCCTCCTGTGTTTAGCCAATATCTAGGCCTTACTTTGTGAACAAAGCTTCACAAGATGTCCCTCTAGGCATTTATAGGTATACTAAAGTTTTACAAGATGTCCCTCTAGGAATCTATAGGTATACCGAAGTTCTTCGCTCGATACTTAGTTGAACTTACGAATATTGCTATACCTTATTCCATGGATCCATTTATCCATCCGTATGACTTTACTATATCAAGATAGGTCATATTATACCGTAACTCTTACTTCGATTTATCCTTACTGAGGTCTTCTACCAAATTCCAGCTTACTCTCGTTGCTTATCCTATATGTATAAGTCTAAGTCCTTTAATACTTCCTCATTAATATTCATCTTAAGAGTGACGACCTAACCTTATTTCATACTTTGTAAAATTTATCCATCCATTATTGATTCACCTCAATATCGATCTACAATCCACCACTGATAACTGAAACCTCTTACGTAATATCTTGCTACTAAAGCTTACGTTGTATCAAGAAATACTTGAAGTGATTTCCATAATCATATTTCATAATATCTTAATGTGATTCACCTTATGGGGGTATTCTAATCCCGTGTCGTATGCAAAATCTTTTCTCCTCCTCGCCCTCTTTTTTTCCCTTCAAATCATTATTCAATCAATGACCCAAACGCCATCTTTTATCTGTCACAATTACAACCTCATTTTATTACCAGTTGCATTCCATTTCTTCTAAATCTTGCTAGTCATAGACACCTTTGAGCTCAGGTTATACTGAGCTTTATATAATTTAGAGAACCCATCAGCTCCCTTGTTTTCATGGGCTTAATCCCGATGACTTATCCATTTTCGTCATTTTCTCACTTTTCCTTTTCATATCCTTACTCCTATCTCTCTAAAACCTTGTCATTCTATCATACTTTAGCTTGCGACCGATTTCCTTATGCATTTTTGGAACATCGAGACATCACATTGTCTCTAACTCTTTTTTCACTCTCTAATTAGACCTTTCGGTACCTAGAAATCATAGGTTGGGAAGTATTCCACTGACGACGCTACTATCATTCCTGGATGCTGAATCCCCGTGCTTTTAGCCTTTTATCCTCAATAAGGACTTATTCACAACCTTCTGCATTTGAGTATCATGTATGTTGTTCCCCTTTACCTTTCTTACCTTAAAATCTTGCATCGTATCTTCTACTTTTTTCATGACCTCCCTTCCACATAGGTATAATGCACGTTCACAACTTGAAACTTTATTATAATACTTGCACCTCTGAGCATACACAATTCAGTGTGAGCTTCATACTGACTTCTTATGAGGCTGGTACTTCTTCTAACTGGCTTTATTGTAGAGTCGTTATAGAATATGGTTGTTGTACTATCTTCCTTGTACCTTTGCTATTAAGAATAATTCTGCAATATTCTCAATCATGATTTCTATAATTTCTAGGTCCAATAATCAGATTCCGAATTTACTTCGTTGAAGTAACTCTTTAGTTTCCTCCTTCCTATCCGGGGTTCATAGTATTAGTTATTTTGTTTAACCTTTCATGGGCGTTGAGGAATATGCATGATACAATCCTTTAACAATTTAATCCTTCGTTTATGACCTAGGCTCAATTCTTTCTCTTAACGTATACCCGAATCATCTACAGCCGTATATGCTGCGTGTATAAACCTTCGGACCCTTAAATGCGTTCATAACGTAACCAACTCTGGTTCATTGATCGAATAATTTCTTTTGTTTCATCTTAGCTTTCTTTCAACTTAAGCTATTACTTTTCCTGGTCTTTCTGCCCCTTGTTGCGTCCATACTTAGCTTATCTTAGTGCCCACACATGCCAGAGTTTTCGTGCAACTCATATGATCTCGAATATTACTTTTAATTTACTTCCATTCATTAGCCATAGTAGGTGCCACTTTCCTTTGGAGTGCTTCTAATATTGTTGTGAGAATGTTGTTACACGACCATTTCCTCTTTAGGTCGTTGTGCTTAGGTTGAATCCTTCTTCCTTGTTTCCTCATCTAGTCATTCGTTGTAGTACTTAGGGAGAACCCTTGACTCCCGTAAAGTTGTAAGATTATTACGGACCTTTTGATTCCCTTCCTTGCCTATAATCATCCGTAGTTGCTTACCTCCGTGCCCTTGTGCTTGAAGGGTTGCTTCTGAACTGGTATTTTGAATGCCTTCTCGGTGGCACTTTTTTTTATCCCCAAAACACTTATATGGTACCTTTAACTACCCTGAATCCTATTTGAATAAATCTCAAGTATTATAATGACATTACTACAAGGCTGAATTCTCCATGTTGGGGTTCACTACCTTTATCTTGCATGATCTGTTGATTTGTTTGCAACTTTTTGTCTAGTCATGACTAGGCTCTTCTTGAATCAACTACTAAATACTCGTCAGCCCATTCCCATATCCATATTCCGCATAATCTTTCTTGGGTTATTTCCTTGTCTTAACACATACTAGCTCCTTATCTATAAATAACATCCCGGGCAATAACCGTTACTTCCCCCTTTTTTTGACGTCGTACTTACATAACGTTCTGGAATCATAGCATATCTTAGGGGAATACTAAGACTTAGAGCTATGACGACCTTCCTACATATGTTTTTCCTCTTCATCTTTGGCGTCCTTTTACATCATCAATGAACCTTACTCTCCTTGAGGTAATCCTTCTGTTCCAAGGATAACAAAATTCCTCTCTCGCGATGGTGACACTTAGTATAACTGACACATATAGTCCATTAAGCTCAACTTTGCTCATATTGCTTGCTTTAGGGAAGCGTCTACCTGAATGATCATTCTCTGAATTCATCATGGATCTCCTTCTGTTGTCCATTCTACTATCACCGGAATGCAATCTGAAATTCTCATGACGCTGACTATTATCAAATCAATCAGTTCCTTGCTCATGTTTAGTTTATCTTATTCACCAGTCCATACTGATTTCTATTACTTTAGGGTCTAACTTTTCCTTTTATTAATCACATTAGAGTCGTGAACTTATTTCTCAAAATGAGGATGTGACTGTATGACCTATACTCTTTTGTTGTCTTAAGGTCCATCACCTTTCGTCTCTTTCTTCATTTGACTAAAGGTTCTATAACACTCTACCGTTATCATCCATGTATCACACCTTATTCATAATGCTTTCTTATCTATCTTCTCATTATTCTGCTATTATTTCTACATATCCATTTTCTTGTGAAAACTTCAACACGACATTCTTTCGCTTTTAGCTCTACTTGCTTCATTCATCGGCTCTTCGGGTTTCTCAACGTCCTCCCTCTAATAGGGACGAGAGTCACACTAAGGTAATATTTATCCCTTCCAGGCTTTCAGTGCCCATCATCTGAATCTTTTTTGATCATGCTAGTATTCACCTCTAATTGTAATATTCTAGAGTGCACTATCTGGGTGTCTCACAAGGAGATCTATTAGCACTTTTTACAATGTCCTTCGAAATTGTCAACTAACGCAAACCATCTATCCATCATTTTGGGTTATTCTAAGCCCATCCGGATCCTAATATTCCGTTCTTCACTTATACCATATCCATTATCCCCCATAGGGAATAATTGAGATGGGTACGACCAATTATACATACCTCTATTACTCTTGAATATAACTTAAAATCCTTAAATTCCTCTGCCTGATTATAAACAATGTTAACCTTCATTAATTATGCGCCTCGCACTCTTCTTTATCTTGCTTTTTTTTTTCTTGTTGAAACTTATATTTATCTTCTGAATCTGTCCTTGCCTATCACCATTAAGGTGGATAGGTATTCTTTCCTTAAGGTCTCTTATCAGGAAGCTTACACCTTTTAGTACACCTATGATCTGCTAGAGATATCACATTTACTTATCGTAGGCATCATGCAAAATCTAGTTCCTCTGACTCAGCTCTTCCACAACTATCTCTCTTTCAAATCCTTCTTTCCGGATGTAGGTATCGTCTTATTACGAATAATAAAAAAGAATTTTGGAATTTGAATTCTTATAAGTGAGCTCTACCACACGATCTAGAGTAAGAAGAAAGAGTGACAATCCTAAATGCCCTGTAGCCTCCTGCTTATAAGTGTGGTGCACGACACACCCATAAACAAGACTCTACTAGACACGACTTGTAGACTCCCTAGGATAGAACTGCTCTAATACCACTTTTGTCACGACCCAAACCGATGTTGGTACCTCACCTATCCTTACGTACCACTTGCGACTAAGAGACTCTGAACATGTAATGTCGTACTTTAGCCATCAGCCACATTGCAAGACAACTGCGAATGCTAACTAAATATTAATATAAAGCTAGGCCGACAAGGCCGTCATAATTATTGCAGCTGACAAACCAACCAAATATACATACAAGGGATACAAGCCCAACATATTGCACTAACTGATAGGATATGTCTACAAGCCTCTACTGGTGGATATACTGTGATCGGAACAGGTCTCTCGACCTACTCATACCATATATACATATATACATAAGATGTACATAAAGCTCTAGACCCGGCAACTCCAAAAGGCTTGGAGCTTACCGATCAAGCTGATCTCGGGGAACACTTAATGAGGGGGTCTACCCGCCTGTCTGTCTGAACCTGCACACATGAAATGCAGCGCCCCCAGAAAAGGGACGTCAGTATGAAATAATGTATTGAGTATGTAAGGCAACATACTGAAAGTTGAAACTGAACTGATAATATAATAACTGCAAGTTACTGGAAGTCAAAGATAATCTGAAGATATGCTTACCTGCTGATACTGACTCAACTTTCTCAATATAGTAACTAAAATAGTTGTCCGACCCTATAAGGCTCGGTGTACATATATATAACTGCTCTACCGTAGTAGGCTCGCTCATAGGCGCTCAACCATACTAGGCACTGTATCTCGACCAACTGGGTTCGCTCATAAGCGCTCGACCACAGTAGGCTTGGTATATAACTTACCATCTAATCAAAGGTTGCCAAATAGGGGCCTGCCCATCGATTATAGCTCGATGGTAATGAAAATACTCTAATACTGTATATATAAACTCTCTGCTCTCTTGATTGGAAGAAGAAAACATGCAATTAAATATGAAGTCCCGATAAAGATAATATTGTAACTTACAAAACTAGAAAAATATACGTAACATGCGAGACTAGCATACGTAAATTTTGGGATATGAATATTTCTTTATGACTTGTTATCAAACTTTTGTAATTACGAGATAATACAAAATGAAGGAAGAGCTTAGCCTTAACATACCTGGAGTAGGAAAAACTCCATATAATATCCCGCTGGAAACCTTCGTGGATTGAAATTAGAACCTACAAATCGGATTAAGCTTCTGTGCTTTGAAATTGAGGAACAAAATCTTGCTTTATAATGTTGAAATTTGGACGAACATTGCTTCAATTGAAGCTTTTGCTTGAAATTAAAATGCTTCTGCTTTCACCGTTCTTGGCTTTTAAAGCCAATGGCAGATTGGTTGGCCTTTTACAAGGAATTCCCATGAAGCAATTTCATTTGAAATTTGAAATGCTTCTGCTTAATGAAGCATTTTAACTACGAAAGAATTAACGAAGCATTTATGGTGTATGTTGTTTTAGTTTTTGGTTAGAAACGTTTCTTGTTCTTGTCCAAAAATGAAATGGATAAGACTTTGAAATTAAGTCTTTTCCTATAGAGTTTCAAGTGTCCTTAGGTAGACACTTAAGCAAATAAGACCCTTAGTCATTTCTTGAATTGTGGCTTCTTGCCATGTGTAATTCCTATCCACTTATTGGTTAACTGGGTAATGTCCTGTTACCCGGTAATTAATCAATTACCCATATAATTTAAAAATTTTCTCAACTTAATTAAATAATACTCTCTTTTAACATACCTTTTACACCTTACTAGCATGGCCATGTAGTACTTTGTTTGTCACTAGTCCATAAATACCGAGTATTTTAGCTCGGGCCGTATTTTATTCCAAAATGCCAAACTTCAACAAAATTTGTTTTCTTTGATTTTACTTGCCCTCTTACCTTTACGAATTTACTCATCACTTATAATCCTTATAATCTCCAAATAAGTTTTTCCTTGGACTGATGTCAATTTCCTTACGACAATTTCAACGTACAATACTACAGGGTGCAACATCGTCATAACATAATACTGCAAAGCGTGACATCACCGTAATGCAATACTGCTGGGTGCAACACTATCATAACTTAATACTGCAAAGCGTAACATCATCGTAATATATTATTGCAGAGCATAACATCGACGTAATACTACATGGCATAACAAGCTCGGTAAGTATTTCCTTATATATATTATTATGTTGGGATCGGGAGGCACACTGCCACGGGTATCATGGTTGGATCGGGTTTCATGCCGCAACGGTATCATGTGTTGATCGGGTTGCATGCTGCAATAGTGTATGTTGAGTACAGTTCCCCATGTCTATTTTTTATGTTTTGTTTCTCATTTTCTGAAGAAGGTTCATAACTTCTCTTCGGTTGTTTAATTAGTTGCGTGGTTGAGTAGTTCTTTCCAGAGTTCGTTTCCTTATGTATCACATTCGAGTTTGTAGCTTGTTGGCACATTGTAGAATCATATAAGACTTTCAACAGTGTCTGAGGTGGCTTATTACCTGAGCAACTTGTACTTGGTGAGATGAGATTATTGGACTTGGGATCAAAGCGATCAGATTTATATGAAGCATATCAAAGAGCAAATACCGTTATCTGGTTCATAATGAGATAATGGTTCTTGTCAAGAAGAGGAACTCAATGATTTATTGACTTGACAGTTGGTTATAAATTTCTACACATCTCTTCCATCGTGGCGGTGTTGCAGGAGTTGGAACATGACTGATATATGTCATGAGGTGTGTTGTGAGCATCAGATTTGTGGGATTTCGGTTGTTGTTATCAGGGGATGTTATTATGGTCATGTGAAATATGTAGTGCATAGTGTGGATTCAGCAGATGTATGCAATCCCGTGTTAGTGCATCGCGTAGTGATTGATACGGTGTTTGTAGGATGAAAACAGGCCTCTCAGAGAATTCTGGAAGTTGGAATTTGGTTCTAGGATTATTTGCCTAAATAAAGGGGAGTATCTTCAGATTAGCTATACCTAATGTGCTCAACTAACTTGTAATAGCACGGGTAGGTGCACGAGGTGTTAAACTTTGATTTTTGACAACCTCGGAGCAGTTCTTAGCGTATTTGAGGACCAACGTATGTTTAAGTGCGAGAGAATGTAACGACCCAACCGCTTGTTTTGAGCCCTAGCGCATCGTTCCATGGATTGAGGCCATGAGTAGCTTCACTTCAAGTATTATAACTTGTACGCGTGGTCAGAATTGAAATTCGGGAAGTTCGGAGTTGATTTGGAAAGAAGATTCTCATTTCGGAAGCTTTAGGTTGGAAGAATTGATTGTGGTTGGATTTTTGGGTAAACGATCTCAGAATCAGGATTTGAAGGTTCCAACAGGTTTGTATCATGGTTTTGGACTTGGATATATGTCCTGATCGGGTTTTGGATGACCCAGGAGCATTTCGACACCTCTTGTGGAAAGTTGGCATTTGGAAGTTTTTCATAAATTTGTTGATGGAAGTTTATTTTAATGTTATCGAGGTCCGTTTGGGATTCCAGGCCTGGGAATATCTCTGTATGGTGATTCTGGTATTAGGAACACATACGGATGTGGATTTGGAGGTCCGTAGGCTATTTCGGGGTCATTTGGCGAAAGATAGAAATTTGAAAGTTTTTGCGAAGTTTGATCGGGAGTAGACCTTGTGATATCGGGTTCGAAATTAGATTCCGAAAGTTGGAGTAGGTCCGTAATGTCGAACGTGACTTGTGTGCAAAATTTGAGGTCAATCGGACATGATTTGATATGTTTCGGCATCGAATGTAGAAACTTGAAGTTTTAAAGTTCCTTAAGCTTGAATTGGGGTGTGATTCATGATTTTGATGTTGTGTGACATGATTTGAGGCCTCAAGCAAGTTTGTATCATGTTTTGGGACATGTTGGTATGATTAGATGGGGTCCCGGGGGGCCTCTGGTGTGTTTTAGGACCAAGTTTGAATGATTTGCTGCTGCTGGTTGCTATTGCTGGTGTTGTGCATCGCGATCGTGAGGTGATGTACGCGATTCAGAAGAAGGAATTTGGGGGATTTCTTTTTTGTGCTACACGATAATGAGTTGAGAATCGCGGTCGCAGAGGAGGAATGGTGGGCCATGGATCTTTTGCCTTATGTGAACACGTCGTTTTGTTCGTGAACGTGTAGTTGTGAGAGGTAAAGCTTCGCGGTCACTTATGGAGGTTTGCAATTGCGATTACGGAATTTTTGGGTAGCTGTTGTTTGGCTTCGTGACCGCGAGGGGAACTCTGTGATCGCGAAGGGGAAGGGCCCGAGCAATGTTCTTTTAAAATCAGGGATTTGGCTTATTTTCATTTCATTTCATCCATGGGAGGCGATTTGGAGCAATTTTGGAGTCTTATTTTCATCATCTACTATTGGGTAAGTGATTTATTCTCATTGTGAGTTAAATAAATGGTGGTAAGTGATTTCTTCTCATTGTGAGTTAAATAAATGGTCTATATATGGATTTAAACATGAAAATTAGTGAAAATTGTGGGATTTGGAAGAAAATCTAGAAATTGATATTTTTTGGATTTTGACCATAAATTTGGGCATGGAATTGAAAATAAATTATATATTGAGTTCATAATGCTATGGGTAATGATTATCTTCAAAAATTTTCGGACTCTGGTGTCACGCCCCAACCTCGGGAGGTGCAACCGACACTCAATCGAGTGATCCCAATTGAGCAAGCCTTTTAAATACTTTCTACCCAACTCAATATGATTAAGGGAACCATGCTTTTATTTACTTAGACAATAGGAAAGATTATACATTCAACATTGATAGATCATTTCATATCGCAACCTCAAACGTAGTTAAGTTCCAAGATTACATACAGTTACAATTTAGAGAAACAAGAGTTTAAGATTTACAACCTAGTTCATAGACCCATCCAGCTCCCGTACATAACGCACACAAATGTCTATAGAGCCTCTAAGGATACAAAAGACAATGATGACAACATCAGCAACGAGGCCCTGGATATACCTCAAAAGTGAATATCTATAACAAAATATGTACAACATAACCTCTTGAAGGAGAAAGGGGCTCACCAAGACTTTGAGAGGAGGATACTCCGCTACGCTTGATCGTCACTTTCCGCTATGGAGCCACCTACATTCATTTAAAAATGTAGCTCCCCCGACAAAAGGGATGTTAGTATCATGGAATAGTACTAGTAAGTATAACTAAACACCCTTTTATTAGAAAAAACTATCATACAAGATCAAAGAAAACATAAGAGACAATCAAATCTTTAACCGGACACCACATCATCAATAAAGAATCATACAACTTTCACATGATTTCCATAACTTTAGTTTGGGGCATTTCATATGTTCATCATTGTTCACAATACCATTGCTGTCTTGAGATAGGTTGCCTCATTTGAGACATATACCTCAATCACCATCTCATTTTCCTTTTCGGAATTCAATATCAGCACATTACCACCATGTGTGCGGCATGGTGTCTGATCGCGGCCCGATCGGCTAGGCTGCCTTACCTAGGCGTTGTTCCTTTCTCATTAATCATCTCATTGGAATATTTATTTCACATATATCATATCAATTCATTGGCACTTAGGGCCACAATTTCCACATCATGTCCACTTTAAATTCCAACATTGCAATTTAGGATAACAGGCACAAACAAGAACAATGAAAGTGTAAATATAGATAAGATTTCACATAGCTGGCATGACAATCTCAGCTTAAATCCTGACATTGAGGTCTAGGCATTCTAACACATGGTTTATATTCTTCACACGTCTTTAAATTAGCAAGAATATTATATTAAACATATTGAGGCACCCCTATCACGTATACACAATTGCAAAACCAATTCATGTGAAATAACAATCAATTCATCAATTCAATTTCAGTCTTACCACATTTGCATATACAGCAACGGAGCTCAATTTCTAATAAAAGGGGATTTTATCCATACATACCTCAATAGAGCTTTCCTTAAATTCTTACAAAATTCCGGGATTCTTAGCAACTTTAATCTATTTTATGAAAATTACAAATCAAATCAAGAATTAGATACATGAATAAGATTCTAGGTCATTTAAGTAAGTTATCAAGCACTAAGTGTGCTCTGTGATTTTAGGACCTTTTGTGAGAAATTTCTATCATTTTACACCCTAATTGCTATCTTTTTAGTTCACAACCTCTCAATGCCCTATTATCTTTTATGAATGCAAGAATTCCATTCTTATACCCATGAACCCCCAATTACTCATTCTAGTGTGAATTTCAAAACCAAAGGTTAGGGCTCAAGTTCTTACCTCTCGGGGTGAAGGTCTAGCAGCTTTACTTTATAATCTTCAAGTAAGCAAGGATTGCATGGGAACTTGATGAAGATCACCCTCTTGTTCTAGAACTCCCTCTCTCACTCTATTTGCAGTAAAAATAACATAAAAGAGGTCAAATGGGCGTTTTTAATGGGATGGGGTTGGGTTTTTAAATGTTAGAAAATAGGAGCCCCGACACAATCTGCGATCGCATAATGGACATGCGACCCGCAAAATGGACTGCAAAAATGGTCCCAAAACCTAAACAAAATATCTGGATATGTGACAGAAATGCGATCCGCATACATATTTTGCGGTCGCATAATGCACCGCAGGACTGCTTCTCACAAAAATTCCTAGGGAATTATTCGATGACTATGTGGCCCACATATTGATTATACGATCGCATAATTAGCCGCATAGTTGACCTCAAATTAGCCATCAAAATTTTTGACTCTGCGGTGACTTTGCGGTCCGCATATCTATTATGCGATCGCATAATGGACCGCAAAAATGCACTTTTCTGGAAAACATAATTCCTTAACTTTTTAATGCGCAGATCAATCCAAAGGGTCCGAACCGCGGTGAGCAAGCATGCCGCGAAGAATTTTATGAATTTCTATCACATGATCCTAACTTGGCACTACGAGATTTAGGCTTTTGAGCAGAAATTTTCACGGGGCCTTACATCCTCCCCACTTAAGATCATTCATCCTCGAATGAGGGTCAAGGTTCACTCATTAGCTATCCTTATGCAACCTCAGCCCTTCACAACATTAAACATATCAACAGCCCCAAATTTGGCTAACTCCCTAAATTCCCAAAATATTTACCAGAGTTTCCTTTGTATCTAGGCATATCCACCTGTCAGAGAGCCCTAGAAACATATCCTAACAACATATACACCTTCCATAGACATAACCTACTTGTACAACACTATCCATGTCCGCATAGGCAACATATAACCAGAACAAAATCGTTTTACATAGGCCAAATCAAAGGATAAGAGTTCATAGGAATCAAATGCAAAAGCTATTACATGGCTATACAAATAAATCTGGGTACTTCTTTCTCATTTCTTCCTCTGCTTCCCAAGTGGCTTCCTCAACCTGCTGGTTCTGCCATAATACTTTCATGAAGGCAATCTCCTTATTTCTTAATTTCCGGACTTGCCTATCAAGAATGGCAACTAGAACTTCTTCATAAGACAGTTCTTCATTAACCTCAATAGTTTCAACTGGCATAATAGTGGACGGATCTCCCACTACCTTCTTCAACATAGACACATGGAAGATTGGGTGTACCAATGACATCTCGGGTGGTAGCTCGAGCTTGTACACCACCTGACCAATCCTCTGAATGATTTTGTACGGTCCGACATACCTCAGACTCAATTTTCCTTTCTTTCCAAACCGTATGATACCCTTCATGGGGGAAACATTCAAAAATACCCAATCATCTTCTTTGAACTTCAAATCTCTGCAACGAACGTCCGAATAAGACTTTTGGCGACTCTGAGCAGTTTTCAACCTTTCCTTGATAATCTTGACTTTCTCCATAGCATGATGCACAAGGTCCGGCCCTATCAATTCAGCTTCTCCAACTTCAAACCACCCAATGGGAGATCTACATCTCCTATAATACATTGTTTCAAATGGTGCCATCTGGATGCTAGCATGGAAGCAGTTGTTATAAGAAAACTCTATGAGTGGAAAATGATCATCCCAGCTCCTTTTGAAATCAAGAGTACAAGCACGCAACATCTCCTCAAGCGTTTGAATAGTCCGCTCTGCTTTCCCGTCGGTTTGAGGGTGAAAAGCTGTGCTAAGATTTACATGCGTGCCCAAACCTTGCTGAAATTTCTTCCAAAAGTTGGTTGTGAATCGAGCCCCTCAATATGAAATGATCGAGACTGGAGTGCCATGCAATTTGACTATTTCTTTGATATATAACTGAGCATACTGTTCTGCTGTGTCGGTAGATTTAACTGGTAAGAAGTGCACTGATTTTGTGAGTCGATCCACAATCACCCAAATTGAGTCAAACTTGCGCGGAGTGCGCGTAAACCCTACCACAAAATCCATATTGATCATCTCCCATTTCCATATTGGAATTTCTATGCTTTGAGCCAATCCACCGGGTCTTTGATGTTCGGCCTTCACTTGCTGACGGTTCGAACATCTAGCCACAATGTCTGCCACATCCCTTTTTATGTTATTCCACCAATAAACTTCCTTGAGATCATGATACATTTTTGTAGAACCTGAGTGCATGGAATACCTGGAAGTGTGAGCTTCTGCCATGATCCTTTCCTGAAGACTGTCAATATTTGGAATACATAGGCGATCCTGGTACCGTAGGGTACCATCATTCATGCCAAAGGAAAAAGTTGTGGTCTTGTGTTTATGAATCCCCTCTTTTAGTTGTGCTAACAATGAATCATTGAATTGCTTCTCCTTTACTTCCTCCACAAGCGATGATTCAGCCCTATTCTGCACAACCACTCCCCTTTCATTAGAGTCCGCAAGGCAAACTCCCAAACTAGCCAACTGGTGAACCTCCCTGGCCAACAGCCTCTGATATGCCTCCAAATGAGCCAAACATCCCATATATTTTCGACTAAGAGCATCTGCCACAACATTAGCCTTTCACCTTGAGTAACTCTAGCCATCTTCTTTGTCTCAGATTCAACTCCTTCTGCTTGAAACTATATTGAAGGATCCTGTGGTCTGTAAATACATCCACATGTACTCCATATAAGTAATGTCGCCAAATCTTTAGCGCAAACACCACTGCCGCAAGCTCTAAGTCATGGGTTGGATATTTCTTTTCATGATTCTTGAGTTTCCTAGAAGCGTAAACTATAACCTTGCCATGTTGCATTAACACACACCCAAGCCTGATCCTTAAAGCATTGCAATACACCACAAATCCCTCTGTACCCTCTGGCAGGGTTATACCGGTGCTGTAGTCAATCTTGATTTCAATGATTGGAAACTCCTTTCACAAGCATCGTGCATCAATTTAGTCAATGGAGAGGCAAGAGTAGAAAACCCCTCCACAAATCTCCTGTAGTACCCAGCCAAACCTAGGAAACTACGAATTTCTGTTGGAGTGGTAGGTCTAGGCCAATTCTTCACTGCCACAATCTTTTGAGGATCAACCATAATTCCTTCCCTAGAGACGACATGACCCAAGAACGCGACAGATTCAAGCCAAAATTCACATTTTGAAAATTTTGCCTACAATTGATGTTGCTGAAGAGTCTGCAGAACTGCCCTGAGATGGTCAGCATGGTCCTCCCGACTTCGGAATTACACAAGAATATCGTCAATGAACACTATCATAAAAGAGTCTAGAAAAGGCTTGAAGACTCGATTCAAAAGATCCATGAAAGCTACCGGGGCATTTGTTAGCCCAAAAGACATCACTAGAATTTCGAAGTGCCCATACCGAGTCCTGAAAGCTGTTTTTGGAATATCCTGCTCCCTTATCTTCAGTTGATGATACCCGGACTGCAAGTTAATTTTTGAGAAACACGAAGCACCTTGCAATTGATCAAACAAGTCATCTATTCTTGTTAGAGGATATTTATTTTTGATTGTGACCCTGTTGAGTTGCCGGTAGTCAATACACATCCGTCGTGACCCATCTTTCTTCCTTACAAACAAGACCAGTGTGCCTAATGGTGACACACTCGGCTGGATGAAACCCTTCTCTAGCAAATCCTTCAGTTGTTCCTTCAGCTCTTTCAATTCTGCTCGTGTCATTCTGTAAGGTGGAATTGATATAGGCTGCATGCCTGGCATCACATCAATCCCAAAATCAACCTCCCTATCTGGTGGAATCCTAGGGAGCTCATCTGGAAAGACATTCGGAAATTTATTTACAACTGGCACAGACTCAAGGCTAGGTGCCTCGGCATTGGTGTCCATAACACGGACTAAATGATAGATACACCCCTTCTTAATCATCTTCGCGGCCTTAAGGTAATATATAAACCAACCTTTTGGCACTACATTATCTCCTTTCCATTCAACAACGGGCTCATTAGGAAATTCAAGCTTCATAGTTCTAGTTCGACAATCATGTTTGGCAAAACATGAATAAAGCCAATCTATTCCCATTATTACATCAAAGTTGACCATCCCTAATTCAACAAGATCGGCCATGGTATCCCTACCACGCACCGTGACAACACAACCTCTATAAACTCGAGCAGCCGTAATTGACTCAGCGACAGGAGTAGACACCGAAAATAGCTCATGAAGCTGATCCGATTCTATCCTAAATTCCATAGCAACAAAAGGGGTAACATATGACAAGGTGGAACCAGGGTTATTAAGTGCATACACATCATGAGTTTGGACAGTCAGATACCTGTAACAACATCTGGAGAAGCCTCTACGGTCTGCCGACCACTCATAGCATAGAAATGGATGGGTCCTCCTGAAAATATCATAAAATAGGTCTAATGGGCGTTTTTAATTAGATGGGGTCGGGTTTTTAAAAGTTAGAAAATAAGAGCCCCGACACAATCTGCGATCGCATAATGGACATGTGACCCGCAAAATGGACCGCAGAAATGGTCCCAAAACCTGAACAAACTGTCTAGGTATGCGACAGAAATGCAGTCTGCATACCTGTTCCGCGATCGCATTATGCACTGCAGAACTGCTTTTCACAAAAATTCCAAGGGGATTATGCGATGACTATGTGGCTCGCATATTGATTATGTGATCGCATAATTAGCTGCATAGTTGACCTCAAATTAACCATCAAACTGTTTGAGCAAAACTTTTCATAGGGCCTTATTTCTGGGCACGTGGGCCTGAGGATTACTTTGTCGACTTTTCAAGCGGAGTTGGAATTTGTCTAAATTGATTTGTTGGGAGTATTAGAGTATATTTTTATTGGTTTTAACATTGTTGGGATAGTTTTGGAGTGATGGGCATCAGTTTAAGGTGTTAGAGCGGCGTTGGAGCCAGTTATGGAACTTCGAAGCGGGGTAAGTCTCTTGTCTAACCATGTAAGGGAAAATTATCCCTAGGTGTTGTAAATTGATGTGTGCTACTTTTTGTGGGGGCCACGTACGCGCGAGGTGATGAGGGCCCATATGTAGTTACATTCATGTTATTGTCCGGGTAGGCTTAGGTTCACATCATGCTCTAGTTGTACTATTTGAGCAGCCTCTTGCCTATTAAATTCCTTTGTTTTGCATTACTACTTGAGTCTAGACTTGCTATTATAGAGACTTCACGAGTTCATGATTAGTTACTGATTATGGACTACTCTTACAACATGATTCCACGATATATATATGTTTTACTGAAAGTTTTTTTTAAAGAAATTATAACTCACGTGTTCATTCGTGAGTGGGGTCAAGGACACGTCAAAACTTCTTATTCTAATAGGATCGGGACGTTTGCCTCGACAAGATTATATTCTTCACACATTATGGGATTAGGCTGATCGCCTCAGCAGGATTTATGTAACACACTCTCATGGGAGCTGGCCGTTCGCCTCAGTAGTTTAATAGATCTATCAATGGTTTGTGCCATTCGACCCTCGGCAGTACACAATTTAAATATTATGTTGGATCGGGTCGTACGCCTCAGCTTTCCTATAAAATATCCTCATGGAATCATGCATAATATTTTGCAAGAATTTAGTGTATCTGTGAGTTTTCCTAATTTGAATTATGACACCGTACTTGATGAGATCAACTATATCTATATATATGCTCCGGTTAAGGAGGGAATTTCTAATGGAGAGTTTGAGTTTATCGCAAAGAGGAGGATTGTACCTTGTATTTATTCTCGTTTATATCATTTATTTGTTCTGCCTCATTTCTGCTTATCATTACTGTACCTGATATTATTGGACCACTAGTAAGTATCGATGTCGAATTCTCGTCGCTACTTCTCCAGGGTTAGGCTAGATACTTACTGGGTACATGTTTATTTACGTACTCATACTACACTTGCTGTATATTTTTGTGCAGGTACATATATGTCTAGTGGCCTTGTGGGTGCAAATGTGTGGTTATTTGCAGGGACTTAGGTGAGCTGCATTCCATGTTACGATCCGCAACCAACTGAGTCTCCTTTAGTGTTATTTATATTTTCATGTCTAATTTATATTCCTAATAGATGCTATATTTTATTATACTTTCTAGTGATGCTCATGCACTTGTGACACCAGATTTTGGGGGGTATTTATGGGTTGTTCAATATTGTGGTTGTAAGAAAATATTATCATTTACTCTGTGAATTTTATCACTTATCATTTAACTGAAAGAAATTATGATTTTAAAATATTGAAAAGAGTGATTAAGTTAATAAATTTTTGTTTGCTTGCCTGACAACGGTGTTAGGAGCCACCACGACCTTTAATAAATTTTTAGGTCGTGACAGTATTGGTCAGTTCAAACAGACCAATCAAATCAAAAAGCCATACCACTTCCCACAACTATAAATAGAGATATTCATAAAGCTAGAAGATACCAGAAGTGAGAACAAGAAGCAAGCAGAGAGCTCATGGATCAAAGGCTGCAGATTTCTCTACAAGCTACAAGTTAAAGCATTCAAGCTACAAGTTCAAGATCAAGAACGAAGCCAAATCAAATACTAAGACGTTCAAGATCAAATTACTTGTTCAAGATCAAAATCGAATTTCAAGTTCAAGAAGGAGATTCAAGATCAAGATTTACAATCCCTTGAATCAAAATCAAGCTCATCAAGTTAGTTTATATTCTTGAAGAATCAGAGGAATATTATATAGATTGTAACACTCATCATTTATTGAAATCAAATACTACATTTGTCACGCAATTTTCTAGTCTTGATTACTTATTTTTCTCGACGCAAAAATTTGTTGTTACACTACCATTTAATAGAATCTCAATTAAATGGTTAATTCCATTTTTCAATTCACGAGTTCACATAGTAGTAGTTTTAATATATAAATTAATGGAAAATAATTTTATTTTAGGTAGAGGTAATTTGGTCATTCAAGTTTTGAAGAATATTATAATAATATAACTTCATCTAAAAATATTCACACTTATAATATTGTATGAATGAGTATGATATAATATGATATGATAATTTATTGACTCTCGAAAAGGAAAAAAATTCACATAACCTAAAACTATACCTGTTAATCGGGCCGGGCCAACCCAATGACAGCCCGGTTCGACCCGGTTTAGCCCGGGTCAGCCTGGTACACTAGGGGTGGGACCGATTGGGGAGTGTTGGGGGGAGTCAGATGGGAACAAACATATTTTGGTAACTGGTGCCCCGAAAACAGATTTGCCCAGTTACCCACTACCGAGTTTTTACCGGGATACAACTCGATCCATCCCGGTTACCGTTAGTTTTTTTTTAAAATGTTTTTGACTGTTGCCAATGGTCAAATTCAAAAATGGCCATTGGGAAATAACCATTTCTTTTGAAAATTTTGCCATTTCGGCCTACCCCCTTAAGAAAATAGCCCCTATCCTTAATAATTGATAAATTACAATTTAAACCTTTTTAAAACTATAAATAGCTCCCCTTCTTCTTCTTCTTCTTCTTCTTCTTCTTCTTCTTCTTCTTCTTCTTCTTCTTCTTCTTCTTCTTCTTCTTCTTCTTCTTCTTCTTCTTCTTCTTCTTCTTCTTCTTCTTCTTCTTCTTCTTCTTCTTCTTCTTCTTTATTTTTCTCACAATTTTCTCTCATACTACTCTAATTCTCTCTTGATAATATTGCTTATTGCTCTTTAAATTATTTATTATTTCAAGTTACATCAAATATTTACTTTAGTCATTACAAATTTATAATTATCAAATATCAAGTATTCAAGTGAAGTGTGGTATCAATATTCAATATCATAAAATATCAACTGACGTGTGATATCAAATTTAGTGCGACATCCGGAATCATGATACACTCGTTCCATCTCTTTATCTTCTTTGGTGTATATTTTTATTTTATTATTTAGAATTATTAATTTAGTTTTTAAATTTAATTTACATAATGAATATATTTAGAGCAGACAAAAAAGTGTGTACTAGTAAGGGTAGTAGTAATAAGAGTAAAAATCTTAAAAGATCAAGAGGTGGTGCTGGTTCTTCTAGTAGCTTTACACATATTTTTGAAAGTTCACCTGAAAATTTAAATGTAGATTATGAGCAACATCAAAATAATTATGGCATAGATGATAATTTAGATGATATTCCATCACTTGATAATCTTGAAACACCACAAGCTACACCTGGTAATGCTAGCCAAAATACTAGGGGTGGAAGTCGTGGTAATACAGGTAGGCCTCCCCTTAATATTAAGAGGAATCAAAGATTAAGAAGTAAGTGTTGAAATTTTTTGAAAGATTAGAAGAAGATAAAAATTATGTAATATGCCAAATTTGTAAGGAAGTTTATAAACATGAGACCGGAGGTAAGCAAGGGGGAACAGGTCAAATTCGTAGGCACATGGTAGATAACTACCCTACTTGCATGGGGTTGTAACGACCCGATCGGTCGTTTTGAGCTTTTGCACTTTGCTCGCCAGTTCTCAGACATGACTTGCCTCGTGTGATGGATTATGACTTATGTAAATTGTTGGTTTTGGTTTTCAGTGTAATTAGAATGAATTTGGAACAACAGTTCTCAATTTGAAACTTGAAATTTGAAAAGTTTGACCACAATTTGGCTTGTTGGTATATGATCTCGGATCGGAATTTTTATGATTTGGTTAGCTTTGTTTGGTGATTTGGTATTTAGGAGCGTGATCAGAATGCATTTTGGAAGTTTGTGAAAGGTTTATGCTTGAATTGGTGAAAATGAGATTTTTAGCATTTTCCGGTTGATAGGTGAGATTTTGATATATGAGTCATAATGGAATTCCGAGAGTTGTAGTAGTTTCGCTGTGTCATTTGTGACATATGTGCAAAATTTTAGGTCATTCAGACGAGATTTGATAGACGTTTTGATTGAAAGCAGAATTTGGAAGTTCTTGGAATTCTTAGGCTTGAATCCGATATGATTTTGGTGTTTTGATGTTCAGATGATTAGGGAAATGATCTTTAGATGATTAAGGAAATGGTATTGCTAACTAGGGTGATTTGACGAGGGTATATGGTTTAGAAAAAGGCAATGTGATGAAGTTGATGGTACTTCGATAGTATTGCAGCACTCTCTTGTTAGATCGACTGCTGATATTCGAGTTTGCTTGGTGGCACAAAAGAATTTTAGAGTATATCTCGTGGAATGATTGGGTGTTAGAGGTGTGGTATGTATTCGGACAACGTAATTGGGATCAGATATGGTGATTCGTATGCCATATGGATTTGGAGACGGGAAGTTCTCACAAACAGGTTATGTTGTAGTTGTGGGTCGTGTGTATCGGTACTGTATAGTGACTATCAGGGTTTGGAGACCCGAGTGGATCTTTTGCTACTTGTTGTGTTAGATTATGATGTAATTTTGGGGGCAGACTGGTTGTCTCCGTGTCGTGTTATTCTGGACTATTGTGCTAAGGTGGCGTTGTTGGCTATGCCGGGAATGACACAGATTGAGTGGAGAGGTTCGACAGATTATGTTCTTAGTATGGCGGTTTTATATTTTGAAGACCCAGCGGAGGGCTGGGAAGGGTTGTCTTACCTATTTAGCCTTCGTGATGGATGTCAATGTAGAGACTCCTACCATTGATTCAGTTCCGGTGGTGAGGGACTTTTCCGGATGTGTTCTTATGGCCGGGCATGTTACTAGGCAAGGTTGTTGATTTTGGTATTGATTTGGTGCCGGGCACCATGGTGAATGGCACCGATGGGGTTAAAGGAGTTGAATGATCAGCTTCATGAACTCCTTGATAATGGTTCATTGGTGGACCTATATAGATGTATGTTCTGCATTGAGACGACTTTGTTGACTTCGAGTTGCCATTGGTGAGAGATGTGTTGATTCAATTGTTATTGAGCTATTAGTGTTCCTGAGAGGATCTATAAGTTACATTTACATGTTGCGAGGAGTTGGAATTTGTTGGTTATGGGCACATGTGGTGCAGTTCTATTGGAGTCTTATAGTGGAATTCGAGCGAGAAGAGTATTGGGTATTGCTCGGCAGATGGCGTATCGGTTATGTCCTTTCGGGTCGTGTAATGTTATGTCAATTGCTTCACGGTGGTCATGATGATTGCTTTTGGTTTTAGACATCATATTGCGCATGGTTATCGATTTTAAGCATAGTGACTTGAGGTGTTTCATGTGGACCAGTGTTTGGATGAGGTCGTGCATTGGGGAGAAGCTATGTGGAGGTATGATCCTGCATATTGGATTCATGTGTTCTGTTTCTACAACTTGTGTCGAGTTCTCAACCTTGTGTTGTGGTGGTACTGGTGAGCTTGTGGTACAACTCTTTCATTTGAATCATTTTCATGGTTATGGTTTATTGTGTATTTCATTTATCATTGGCAGTATATGAAAGTGTTGGGATGAGACTTTAGTTGAATAAGAGGTTTTCTATCGGTATTCGATTGTTGTGTGCAGTTGTTGTGATTAGAAGTTATCACTACAAGCGTTTGAGTTATGTGGTATATCACGCAATTTCACCTGAGGTTGCAGGTATGGGTTATTACAGGCTTGATCGGGCTCATTCAGAGTATAGATGCGAGATTCTGACCTAGTGGATGATTTCGGAAGTAGAAATGTGGTTCTAAGGTTTATGTGCTAGGTTGGATTGTGAAATTTCATTTACATTATGTTATCAGACCTATATGAGATAGGGTGATGTGGGATCACCCCTGGGTATGTGCATGGTAAGGTTACACAACGATTTGATGGGTTTTAGAACAACTCTGGGCACGTTCACGGATGAACGTATGTTTAAGTGTTGGAGGATGTAACGACCTAACCGGTCATTTTGAGCTTTTGCACTTTGCTCGCTAGTTCTCGGGCATGACTTGCCCCGTGTGATGGATTATGACTTATGTAAATCGTTGGTTTTGGTTTTTAGGGTAATCAGAATGAATTTGGAAGAACAACTCTTAGTTTGAAGCTTGAAATTTGAAAAGTTTGACAAAGATTTGACTTGATGTTATATGATCATAGATTGGAATTTTTATGATTTGGTTAGCTTTGTTAGGTGATTTGGGACTTAGGAGCATGAGCGGAATGCATTTTAGAAGTTCGTGGAAGGTTTAGGCTTGAATTGGCGAAAATGAGATTTTTGGCGTTTTTCGGTTGATAGGTGAGATTTTGATATAGGGGTTGGAATGGAATTCCGAGCATTACAGTATCTCCGTTGTGTCATTTGTGACGTGTGTGCAAAAGTTTAGGTCATTCGGACGAGGTTCGATAGACTTTTTGATCGAAAGAGGAATTTGGAAGTTCTTGGAATTCTTAGGCTTGAATCCGATGCGATTTTGGTGTTTTGATGTTGTTTTGAGTGTTCTGTAGGTTGGAACAAGTTCGAATGAGATTATGGGATATGTTGGCATGTTTGGTTGGGGTCCCAAGGGGCTTGGACACGTTTTAGGATTGATTCCGAGCTTTTTTCCTTCATGTTACAATGCTGTGTTCTGCTGATATCTGGTGCCTCAGTCCTTCATCGCGTTCGCGAGGCACGTGTCGCGAACGCGTAGTGTATTCTCATGGAAGCAGCAAAATTGCTCTTCACGATCGCGAAGTGTGTCCTGCGTTCGCATAGTGTTAGGGGAGGACTTCGTCGCGTTCGCGTATGGCATATTGCGTTCGCATAGAGTCGGGCGAGGAGCTGGGCTGGAGGACCTTTCTTCATCACGTTTGCAAGTCTTAGGACGCGTTCGTATAGCTCTGTATCCAGTGTGTATCGCGTTTACGAGGCTGGTGCCGTGAACGCATAGAGCAGTTTTGATGGCTGGTATTTTTGTTCATCGCGAACGTGATTGTTATCCCGCGTTCGCGATGAAGGTTTTTGATGCTTGGGTAGAATGTTTAAATAGCCATTGTCCGTGATTTTGGGGATAACTTTCACCATTTTGGGGCGATTTTGGAGCTTTTTGAGAGGATTTAAAGATGGATTCAATAGATAACACCTAGAGGTAAGATTTTTGAACTCAACACTCGATCCTATGTTAATTCTTACTTGTTTAATCATAAAATATGTGGAAATTAAAGCCTAAAATTGGGGAATTAGGGCTTGAATTTGGAAAGTTCGGGGATTCTTATTAATATTTCCTCACTGTTTAAATTGTACTCAATCATGCTATATTCTACTGTTTTCAAAACTCAGCCATGTTTACTCTGCTTTAACACTTGAAATGATATTTTAAATAATATTTTGGGCTGAGCATCATGTTTTACTGTTGCACGAATGGCTTATGTGATTTTAACTGAGTAAGGCCGAGGGCCCGGGTTGTGAGGATACTTTTGGTTCGGGATGCACGCCGCAGCGGTGATACACTGATTATGATTATGAGGCCGAGGGCCTGAGATATGTACGCCACGAGGTGGCTTGATTGATATGAGGCCGAGAGCCTAGTGATGATGCCACAAGATGGCTTGATATTGCGCTTGGCCCGAAAGGGGCCCCTCCAGGAGTCTGCACACCCCCAGTGAGTGCGGGCACCCATTGTGATGTGAGATTTAGCCCGAGGGACTGGTATTGTTTTGAGATGTTTCCCGAGGGGCAGATTTGTTGATACTGTGCCCGAGGGGTGGATTTGTTGATAATGTGCTCGAGGGGCGAACCTTTGTGTGTTATCTTTTCTTAATTGCCTGCCAAATTACCTGCTTAATTGTTGAAAAAGGCTTTTTCATGATGTTAAATTTGAGTTAAAGGATTTTTACCTATCTTTCATCGGTTTACTATTTTTAAGGGTTTTACTGCTTCATTTCATTATAGCATGCCTTGTGCCTTACATGATTTCTTGCTTTCAATTTTTATTTATGATTATTACTCACTGAGTTGGAGTACTCACTTTACTCCCTGCACCCTGTGCGCAGATTCAGGTGTATCTGGTCCCGCTCCAGAGTGCTGATCATTTCCACCTCAGGCGGATCCGAGGAGTCTCTAGGTAGCTGTTGGCGTTCGCAGCTCGGAGCTCTTCCCTATCTTAATTCTTTGTGTTCTTGGTTTTCTGTATTAAACTCTGTTGTTTGATTTGGAGTATTCCGTTTTGTTAGATGCTCATGACTAGTGACACCCGGGTATCGGGCTGTGTTGGGTTGTTTTCTACAAATTATGCTATTAACTGCTTAAACCTTGATTTATTTGATCATGCTTAGACTGTTTCTTAATGCTTAGCTGTTAAATACTAAAATGGGTAGTGTCGGCTGACCTTATCTTCACGAGAGACGCCATCACGACCAGGTCTGGGTTTAGGGTCGTGATAGGGGTGCTGATGAGGAAGGTGGGAAACAAAAACTTAACCCGGGTACTGGTGGTTTAATGGGTAAACATGATATAGTGATATATCGGGAAGAATTAGCTAAAATGATTGTTGTAGGTGTTTACCTTTTAGTTTTGTTGCTTCACCATATCTTATTACTTATATTCAAAGAATTTATATCCCTTTGTTTAAAGGTATTTCTAGAAGTACTTGTAGAGCTGATATCTTTAGGCTTTTTAAACAATATCAGACATATACCCATTATTTGTTTGCCAGCCTTTGTTGTAGAGTTTCTCTTACTTCTAATATTGGTCGTGCTGCTAATGGAAATGTGTAACGACCCGGCCGGTCGTTTTGAGAGTTATAGCCCCTTTCTCCCATTTTCTGCTTTGTTTGTGTTCATCAGCTGTATTTTGACTTACCGAGTTAGTTGGTTTGGGTTCAAAGTGATTTCGGAGTGAGTTAAGACACTTAGTCACTTGAGAGAAGGTTTAAGTTGGAAAAGTTGACCAGAAGTTGACTTATGTGTAAACGATCTCGAATTTGAATTTTGATGGTTCCGTTAGCTCCATTAGGTGACTTTGGACTTGGGAGCGCATTCAGAACGTGATTTGGAGGCATGTGGTCGAATTACGCTTGAATTGGCGAAAATTGGAATTTTGACAATTTTGGTCGGTAGTGGAATTTTGATATCAAAGTCGGAATGGAATTCCGGAAGTTGGAATAGGTTAGTGGTGTAATTTTGACTTGTGTACCAAATTTGAGGTCATTCAGACGTAGTTTAGCGGTTTCGACAACATTTGTGGAATTAGGAAGTTTAGAAGTTCCTAGGCTTGAATTCAAGTGTAATTTGGTGTTTTGATGTTGTTTTGGGTGATTCAAAGGTTCGACTAAGTTTGTATGGTATTATGGGATATGTTGGTATGTTCGGTTGAGGTCCCCGAGGGCCTTGGGTTGATTTTGGGTGATTAACGAAACAAGTTTGGAAATTGGAGGAGTTGCTGAAGTTGGAAATCATCGATCATAATCGCACCTGCAGATATATAATCGTAGGTGCGATCTCGAAGAAGCGAGCGGGGGGATCTAAAATGTGAGATTGGAGGAGCTGGACCGAAAGCACAAGTGTGATTTCAATTCCGCACCTGCGATGATCGCAAATGTGGTGTACAGGCGCAGAAGCGGTTCCAGAGATTTTAAGTGATTTTCGCAGAAGGAGAGCTAGGCTCGCAGATCCGGTGAAGGGATCGCAGGTGCGGCTTTGTTGGGAAGAATGTTTAAATAGAGAACTTCGTGATTTTTCTTCATTTCCACCATTTTCAACACGAACCTTGGAGCTTTTGAGGTGATTTTTGAAGGGGATTCAAGGATTTTCAATGAGGTAAGTCCCTTGAGCCTATGTACCCTTAGTTATGGTGTTTTCCCGTTGATTTCTCATCTAATTAGAGGGGTTTTGAAGTGAAAATTAGGGGTTAGGGCTTGGGATTTTGGAGAGTGAACTTTGGGGTTTTGAGTGAACAAATGAGGTTGGATTTTGGTAAATTTGGTATGGTTAGACTCATGAGTGGGCCCGGGAGCCAGGTTTGAACCAATTTCAGGATTTGAGTCCAATTTAGTAGTTTGTCTTGTGGAATTAGTTCTTTGGCATATTTTGATTGTGTTGTATTACTTTTGGCTAGATTCGGGACGTTTGGAAGCCAATTCGAGAGGCAAAGGCATCACGGATTAGGAATTTTCTCGGATTGATGTAAGTAACAGTTGTAAATTTCGTCCTAAGGGTATGAAACCCCAGGCATTGTATCTTGTGACTATTTTGGAGGTGACACACATACTAGGTGACAGGCGTGTGGGCATGCACAGAGGGGATTGTGACTTGGTCCATCCCGTAGAACTGTAAAGTTGAACAACATGCTGTTAGCTATTTGCTCTCTATGTGTTATGAAAGATTGATTGTAAATCATGTTAAAAACCCTGTTTAGGCTATATGTTGGCACTGTTGGGTCCCGTAGGCGGCTGTGTTACATGTTGAATTTCCTATTAAATGCTATTTTTACTCAGTCAAAATTTTTACTCGCATATCATATCTCAGTCTCTGTTATTCTATCTGATAGTTCATGTTATTGCTGTTTGGGCTAATTTTCCGAATATCCAAGAGCCTGAGAAACTGGAGAGATTGATGACTGAGTGAGGCCGAGGGCCTGATTGCAAAGATATTTACGAGATCGGGTTGTGCGCCGCAACATATTTTATTGATTTATGCTTGAGTGAGGCCGAGGGCCTGTCTGATTTATGCCATGATTGTCGTGTTTTAGCGCTTGGGCTGAAGGAGTCCCTCCGGAGTCTGCACACCCCAGTGAGTGCAGGTACCTACTGAGTGCGAGTGCGAGTGCGGGTGCTGAGTGCCGAGTGCCAAGTGCTGAGTGATTTTGAGGAATGAGTGACTGGATGGAATGAATGATTGTGAGGTTGGAGTGATTGGGAGGCCTAAGATATGATTTCCTGAGAGGTAGTATATGATTACATTATTGATGCACACAGTTGCCTTGTATCTATGTTTTGAAAACTATTGAAAGATATTCTTATTTGGTTTTACTTGAACTTGCCTAAAATAAACTGATTTGACTTGAATTACCGGAACTTGGGAAGCATGACTATTTTCCTTTCTAAAATTATTGAAAATGAACTAAAATTGTGTAGCTCGTCACTATCTTCAGTTCCGTATTTATTATTGTTACTTACTGAGTTGGTGTACTCACGTTACTCTCTGCACCTCATGTGCAGATCCAAGAGCTGTTGGATGCAGAGGTTGTTGATAGTATTCGTAGCTGGTCATTGGAGATCACGAGGTAGCTACCGACGTTCACAGCCCTACTTTCTTCTTCCCTATCTTTCCTTATTTTCTGTATTTTGGATTCCAGACTATGTTAGTCTTGTTACTTTCGGATCACTCATGACTAGTGACACCCCGATGTTGGACTTTATTTCTGCACTTATGTTTTGGGATTCACCCCGTTTTATGGCAAAGATTTCAGTTATTTGAAGAGTCTTGATTATTTCTGGTTATTATTGAAAGCATTTTGGTAATGTCGGCTGGCCTAGTATCATTGATAAGCGCCATCACGACGGGTCATGTTTGGGGTCATGACAAAATGAAATTTTTGACTGTTACATGCCATTGGATAGATGATATTTTTTTTTATGCAATAATTATTATTGATTTTAAATAAGATGAAGATCAAAGTAAAATCAGTGCATTTATAAGTAATACTATCCAAGAAGTTGCTATATTTTACAATCTTTCAGAAAAAGTTATGTATGTCATTTGATAATGCTTCTAACAACAATGCTGCTATTACAATATTAAACTTGCATCTACTCCCACCACTTCTTGAAATATTTTATGTTAGGTGTGCATGTCATATTTATAATTTAATTGTGATGAGAGTCCTTGAATTATTTAGAGATGAGATCACTTTAGTTAGAATAATTGTTGGTATAATTTAAGAAAATAATAGAAGTGATAGATTAAATGCATTTAATTAAAAATGTGTACAATATGGTCTAAAACCAAGACTCATGCCTGAAGAAATAGTTACTAGGTATAATTATACTTATTTATTTATAAGATGTTGTTACAAATATAAGATGCCTATAACTGAAATTGTTAATTCTCATTGTACCAATCCTAACCGTTTGTTAACATCTAGAACTTGGGATGTCATTCAAGATGTTGCAAAATTTTTACAAAATTTTTATGTGGCTACACTTAAGTTTTCTGGAGCTTATTATCCCACTATTGCATATGGTTTAAATAATATTGCTAAAATTTCTCTTTTACTCCATATATTGAAGAAGAAAGAAGGATATACTTTTGTTGTTGAACCTATGCTAGATAAATTTAAGAAATATTTATGTAATGACCCGACCAGTCGTTTTGAGCTTGAGTGCGTCGTTTGGTAGTTTGAGGCCTTGAGTAGCTTCACTTCATGTATTACAACTTGTGTGTGTGGTCGGAATTAGATTTTGGGAAGTTCGGAGTTGATTCAGAAAGAAAATACTAATTTCGGAACTTTAAGTTGGAAGAATGGATTAAGGTTTGACTTTTGAGTAAACGACTTCAGAATTAGGATTTAAAGGCTCTAATAGGTTCGTATTATGATTTCAGACTTGGGTGTATGTTCGGGTTGATTATTGCGTGGTCTGGAAGCATTTTGGCGCTTATTATGAAAGGTTGGCCTTTTGAAGGTTTAAGAATTTTCTAAGTTTGGTCTAAAGTAGGGTTTGGTGTTATCGATGTCCGTTTCGGGCTCCAAGCCTTGGAATAGGTTCGTATCGTGATTTGTGACTTGTATGCAAAGTTTGGCGTCATTCCGGAATGTTTTGATATGATTCGGATGCATTCGTCGATGTTTGGAGGTTTGAAAGTTGAAAGAAAGATTTTGATCATCGATTCATGATTTTGTTGTTATTTGTGGCATTTTGAGCCTTTGGATAAGTTTGTACAAGGCATTGGGACTTGTTGGTGTGATTGGACAGGGTCTCAGAGGCCCTGGGTGCGAATTGAATTGAAAATGGATCGAGTTTAGACTTGGGATAAGTGCTGAGGCAGCTGGGGTCTTGTGCAATTGCACTTGCATGAAAAGGGCCGCAAGTGCGAGCCTGCAAGTGCGACATTATGGTAGCAGAAGTGACATTGGACTGAGCTGGGATAGCCACAGATGGGAGGATATTTCCGCATCTGCGAGCCCACAGAATGCTCCACAGAAGTGGAAAGCGAGCTAGGTAGCTGGGGTTGCAGAAACAGAAGGTATCCGCATGTGCGGTCGTGTAGGAACAGAATTTGGTTCGTAGAAGTGGATTTGCCTGGCTTGGAAAGAACCCCACTTGCGATGGATTTCCGCAGGTGCGAAAGGCACTGGGCAGTGGTGCTTTTAAATTGAGACTTAGCTCTCATTTCACTCATTTTCTCTTGGGTTGGCCGAAGTTGAGGAGCTATTTTGAGGGGTTTTTCATCGAGCAACATGAGGTAAGTGATTCCCACCTATGTAACGACCCGACTGGTCATTTTGAACATTTTTACTATGCTCGGTGGTTCTAGAGCATGAGCAGCTCCATATGATGTATTATGACTTATGTGAATCGTCGGTTTTGGTTTTTAGGTTATTCGGAATTGATTTGGAAAAATAATTTTCAACTTGGAAACTGTAAATTGGAAGAGTTGACCAAGTTTGACTTTTTAGTATTTTAAGTCGGATTGGAGTTTTGATGGTTCTGTTAGCTCTGTTGGGTGATTTTGGACTTAGGAGCGTGTCCAAATTGTGATTTGGAGGTCCGTAGTTGAATTTGACTTGAAATGGCGAAAGTTGGACTTTTGGAAAGTTTGACTGGGAGTGAACTTTTTGATAGCGGATTCGAATTGTGGTTCCAGGAATTTGGAATAACTTCGTAATGTCATTTGGCACTTGTGTGCAAAATTTGGGTTCATTCTGGATTGGTTTGCTATGTTTTGGCACGGGTTATGGAAGTTGAAAAGTTCAAAGTTCATCAAGTTTGAATTGAGGTGTAATTCATTGTTTTGGTGTTGTTATGTGTGATTTGAGGCCTTGAGTAGGTCAACATTATGTTACAGGATTTGTTGGTATATTTTGACAGGGTCCCGAGTGGCTCGGGTGTGTTTCGGGATGATTTTTGAACAAGTTTGGACATTTCGGCACTCTTATGATATTTTGGAGCTTTTGGGAGTACGGTGGCACATTTTGGAGTGTGGATGTGCGACCGCAAACTCCAAAAGTGCAGAGGCAGTTGTAATTTTCCCGACCCTAGTTGAAATTGTGTGGTCCGCAGAATTCTTCTCTCGGCCGCAGAAAGGGGGTTCTGCAGGTTCGATGGTCTAACTTCGGAAACTTATATCATTTGATATATAAGGAATTTGGAGATGATCCAAAAATAAAAGTTGTAGACCTTTGAGTCTAGGTTTCAGAAAGATAAACCAACCATAATTTGGACATTTGTACAAAACGTTATGGGCATTTTACTAAAGCCTAGTAGTGCAGTCACTATGGAAGTGCGACCACACAATTTGGACTTACGGCCACAACACCTGGGATATGCGGCCAAACAAAAATATGTGCGGTCAACATAATGTGAGGTCAGTTTTTTGTACTATATAAATGATGGTTAGAGTATTGTTTCACATTTGGAGTTTGGGAGCTCGGTGTCTGCCGATTTTTGTGGGGTTTTCAAGAAATTCATCGTGATAAATGATTCTAAATCGAATTTGGTTAATATACATGAATATATCATTGGTTTCATCATATAATTAGTATTTTGAGATGAATATTTGGGGGTTGGGGTTGCCAAAAGTTTTATAATGTGAATTTTTGAGTTTTGAACATCGATTTAAAGTCGGATTTGAGTAAAACTAGTATGGTTGGACTTGTAATTGAATGGGTTGTCGGATTCTGTGAGTTTTGTTGGGTTCCAAGTTGCAGGCCCAGGTTGGACCTTTGGGGTGGTTTTTGGGCTTTTGATTAAGGATTTGACCTTTATCTTTTGGAATTTTTTCCTTGGGACTTATTTGATGTATTTGAGTTGCTTTTGGCTAGTTTTGAGCCGTACAGAGGCCGGTACGCGCGAGATGGCATTTTTAGAGTATCGCTTTGCTTGCTCAGTATTGGAATTGGCTTGTTCGAAGTAAGTAACACTTCTAAACTTGGTGCTAAGGGTATGAAACCTCAAATTACGGGTTATGTGATTGGTATTGAGGTGATGCACATGCTGGGCGACGGGCATGTAGGCGTGCACTGTCTGAATTGTGACTCCGTTATTTCTGTGGTACTTGTAGTTACCTGATCTTACTTGTAATCATGAAATTTCTATGTAGTTGAGCTACTGAGCTGTGATATATTCTAGTATCTATGTCTAGGATACATGCTTATCCTGTCGGGACCCACTGAGGTCATTTCTGTTGTTGAGCTATCTGCTTTCACTACATTACATACTAAGTCATACGCATTCATATAAATATCATATCTCACTCTCTATTACTTTTTATTTATACATCACATCCTTATTTTTGGGCTGATATTTCATGACATTGAGAGCTCGAGAAACTGGAGAGATTGATGACTGAGTGAGGCCGAGGCCCTGATGGTGAGGATGTTTATGGGATCGGGCTATACATCACAACATGTTTTACTAATTTATGCCATGATTGGAATGTTATAGTGCTTGGGCTGAAAGAGCCCCTCCAAAGTCTGTGCACACCCCTAGTGAGCGTAGGTACCTATTGAGTGCGAGTACTGAGTGCCAAGTGATTGGGGGGATTGAGTGACTGTGAGGATTGAGTGGCTGCGGGGGCTGAATGACTAGGAGTGTTGAGTGGCCATGAAGACTGAGTGACTGGGAGGACTGAGTGAATTGATACTTTGAGAGTATGCATACGATTTTATCACTTAGTCGCATCGCATTTGGCATGCACACTTGACATACAGGCATAAAGACATATTTTTCCTCATGCTGTACGATATCGTGTCACTTGACTTCTCACACATATTGACATATGGGCATAGAGATATATTTTTCACTTGTTATCTGAAAATAAAATGAAACATCTTATTTTCTATTGAAAGAATTTTCTGGAATAATTATAGTTTTTCAAACTTATCATATTTTAGGCAAATTTTGGTAAGACACTTGGTTCTTTTTATTACTTGCTTTACATTATTATAGACTGTTGTTGGCTATTGGTGTTAGACCCGACCTTTGTTCCAGCTCGTTACTACTTTCAACCTAAGGTTATGTGTGTTACTTATTGAGTATATGGAGTTAGTTGTACTCATATTACATTTCTGCACCTTGTATGCAGATGTTGGCTACTGATGTTGCTGTGATCGGCGAGAGTTGGGATTGAAGACGTACTTGCATTCTGGTAGTAGTTGCCTCTTGTTCATGGTAGCCTTAGATTCATAAAATTCTGTTTACGTACATTTCGAACATATTATGTATTTACTTGTTACTAGATTTGTAAAGTTCTAGTCTTAGAAGCTCATGATTTGTACTACCAGTTCTTGGGAATTCTTTGTATAAAAGTAGTTTTATTATTGTTTCTTCTCTTAATAAGTATCATTTGAACTGGTTTTATTGTTAACTGGCTTACCTGGTGGATTGGGTTAGGTGCCATCACGACTAGTTGGATTTTAGGTCGTGATAAGTTGGTATACGAGCATTAGGTTCATAGGTTCTACAAGTAATGAGCAAGTGTCTAGTCTTATAGATCGGTATGATGACATCCATACCTATCTTCGAGATGCTACAGAACTATTAGGATATACTTCCTATTTTTCTTTCCTTATCTGTGATATTGATTCAGCTTGAAGCTGAACTCTTTGAATTTTTTCCACATATTCATATGCGCATGTGAATGCTCGTTATCAGCTGTGCATTGACGGCTTATGATTCCATGGATGAGGTGCAAGATTTGATTAGCTAACGATGGGCTAGTTTGGAGGACTTGAGGTCAGGTTTTGACTGTAGCTTGAGCACGGGGATTTTGGTTGTGTGAGCATGTACTTTTGGATTTATAAGTCTGGCATTGTCCCTATTAGTGGAATTTGTGGCTCGATGAGTGGTTGGATGGCTATATAATGAGTATGATTTGACTACGTGAAGTGTTCAGATTGTTTGAATGTGAGGAAAAGAGTTTTCTTGAGATGTAAAAAGAAGGAATATTGGGTTCTTGATTTCTGTCTTGATTTTAAGTTATAGGTGTGTTAAAGGACCTTTCGGGTTGGTTAATTATGGAGCAAAGTAGAGTTTCATGTCTTGTTGATGAGTTCAGACTCAGGAATATAAACTGATAGCGTAGTAGTTGTGTCTATGGAAGAGTATAAATAGATGCCAGTTTGAGGCTATGCAGGTGGATTATAGCCTACGAGGTAATCTACAGATGTATGATTTTTATGATGTTGTGTGGAGACTTCCTTACCTACCAGTGGGTTATATTTGTGCAATTTGAGTTTGGATAAGTTGTAATCGTTGACCTGATTGTCACGAGGATAAATGCGAGATTTGTAGATGATTTGAGGTATTAGATGGTTTGTGTTACATGAGCTTATGGAGGATTTAGATGAATCTCACTGTGGTATTATAGCAGTAATGGGGTATAGATATTGTAAGTTATCATGTGTTTTATTTCATGGCTTTGAGCCAAGTGGGGGAGTCTTCTATGGACGAGTTGATTGCACGGTTATGTGTTGTATTGGTTTAAGTTTGAGGTATACTGGTGAATCAGTTATGACTTGCAGAGGTTGACATCGAGGATGACTCAAGTAAGGAAAATTCTGGATACAGGTTGTATTACACTTTATGGGTATATGGAAATCATGGATGATTTGAGTTGTTATTCGTAACAGATGTAGTGCGTATGGTGTAGGAATTTGCTCGATTGCATTAAGGCAGGGTTACTTCTTTGGTTATTGTCATGCTAAAGGGGCACAAGTCCTTCGCCCTATTTGGGCGATGCAATTGAGATTTGAGAAGAGTAGATGACTCTCGAGAATGGTTATAATGGATTCAAGATTTATATGTAGCAGTTGGGAATTTTCAGGATTTGTACAAGTCTATAAATTGAGATTTACATTGAATGGTGTCGAGACTCATGGTATTTCTTTAAAATTGTGGATTATACACTTCAGTATCAAGAAGGTGAAGGAAAGCAGTTTTAGGTTCACATAAGGTCTCTTCAGAGTGGGTGTATCAGTTGTGGTGCCTTGAGGTGCTTAAGAGGAGATACATCGGCTTATGAGCCTCAGGGCAGTGTGATTTGTTTTCTAGGATCTCGTAGGGTGAATTTTTATTAAGGATCGTGGTGTTATAGCAAGGACAAGTATATAATGTGAGGGTTATTCGGAAGGAACTCGGAAAAATAGGACAACTTGGTAGTTGGTTGGATCAACTTGGTAATGGATATGATCAGTTCTTCGGGTACTATGATGTGGTGAGTCTCTATAGGTGTTTTGTGGCAATAATCTTGGGTTTGGCGACCTGCGTGGCTTGGTTGAGTTAGAAAGATTTATTTCTGATGGCCTGGTTATGTGAAAATGATTTTCGAAGAGTTCTCGATGATTTGTATCATAGTTTGAGGTAGATATTTCCTACTAGCATGAGGAACATGTTGCTTATTGTGATTTTCTCCGAGATGAGATCAAATGAAATGTTTCTAGTGTAACGACCTGACCGGTCGTTTTAAGCAATTGTACTTCGCTTGGCTGTTTGAGGGAATGGGTATATCCGTATGATGTAATATGACTTATACGAATAGTCAAATTTAGTTTTCAGGTTATCCGTAATTTAATTTGGGAGAGTGATTCTCAGCTAGAAGCTTTAAAATTGAAAGGTTTGACCAAGTTTTGACTTTTTAGTAGTCGATCTCGGATGTGAATTTCAATGGTTCCGTCAGCTCCGATAGGTGATTTTGGACTTAGGAGCACGCCAGGAATGTAGTTTGGAGGTCCATGGTAGAATTATGCTTGAATTGACCAAATTGGAAATTTGGTGATTCCCGGGCAACAGTGGAAATTTGATATCGGAGTCAGAATGGAATTCCAGGAGTTGGAGTAGGTTCGTAGTGTCTTTTTTTACGTGTGTGCAAAATTTGAGGTTATTCAGATGAGGTTTGATATGTTTCGGCGTCATTTGCGGAACTTGAAAATTTAGAAGTTCTTAGGCTTGAATCCGAGGTTTATTTGGTATTTTGATGTTGTTTTGAGAGTTCTGAGGGTTCGACTAAGTTCATATATTGATATATAACTTGTTGGTGCATTTAGTTGAGGTTCCGGAGGCCTCGAGTATGTTTCAGGTGAGTTTTGAGCGAGTCCGGGTATTTTCGAAACTCCGGCATGGTTCTGGTGCCTTGAAAATGCTGACCTGGGCGAAATTTCGCAGACCGCAGAGGAGGGGGTGTGGACAACAAAACTTTGGTCGCGGAGGCGCTCCAGGGAAGTTCTGCAGATTCGCTAGTCCGATTTCGGAAGCCTATATCTTTTGATCTACAAGGAATTTTGAGATGATTCAAAACAAAAATTGTAGCACTTTGTGTCTAGTTTCCAGAAAAGAAAAAAAGTCTGCATTTGGACATCTCTAGAGAGAGTTATGGCAAAAATACTAAGGCTTGTTGTTGCAGCCACCAAAAGCGCGGACTTTTTCGCGACCGCGGTGGTTGGATTTTCGCGGTTGTGCTTTGATTTTCGTGACCGCATAGGGAAGATTAGATAGTGCACTATAAAATGGGGTTTAGTGCATTATTTCATATTTTGGACCCAGGGAGCTCGGTTTGTGGCGCTGTTTCGAGGATTTTTCAAGAAATTCATTAGAGTAGGTGATTCTAACTCGGATTTGGTTAATATACATGAATATATCACTGATTTCATAATTTGATTATTACTTTGAGGTGGAAATTGTGGAAATTTCATAAAATAAATTTTTGAGATTTGAATGTCAATTTGGAGTTGGATATGAGTGAAACTAGTATGGTTAGTCTTGTAATCGAATGAGTTGTCGGATTTTGTGACTTTGGTTGGATTTTGAGATGTGGGCCCGACTTTTGAGTTGATGAAGTAAATGGATGGTAAATCATGCTAGTTATCATGCTAGGGTTTGCGCCGATACTGTTGGGACCTCTAATGATCATTTCTTGCTGTCACCTTACTAATTTCATTGATATTCTGTACTCAGTCAAGTTGATGTATTTCATATCACATCTCAGCTCTTGTTATTTAGTTGCACATCATATCATTGTTCCGGGCTTGTTTTCATGGTATTGTGAGCATGTAAGAGATACTGGAGAGTGATGACTGAGTGAGGCCGAGAGCCTGATTATGAGTGACAGTTATGGGATCGGGCTGCACGTCGCAGCAGATTATTGATTATGCCTTCGTTGGCTTGTTATAGTATTTGGGCTGAAGGAGCCCCTACGGAGTCTACACACCCCAGTGAGCGCGGTTGATTATATTTAGGGATGGATCTTCCCTTGGTATGGAGATGGATCTTCTCCATGAGGCTGAATTGGCTTGTTCCTCGGTACTGGAGACTGATGTCTGTGATGTGTATATATTTTGGGATGGATCTTCCCCAGCCCTTGTGAGTCATATACAGTACCGAGTGGTTGTGAGGTTGTTATTATTATTATTTGGAGATGGATCTTCTCCATTGGCTAGATTGGCCTTCCTTAGTATTGAGTGACAGCTGTCAGAGATGTATATATTCCGGGATGGATATTCCATGGGCCGTATGAGCCATATACAGTACTGAGTAGACGAGCATTTGAGATTGTGGGCATATGAGGCACTCAGCATGGTGCATTTCATACAGCATGTGCATTGGCATATAGATGTAGCAGAGTTACACTTCTTTATCTCGTTCATACCTGCTCTTATTTACTGCTCAAGCTGTTTATTTTACTGAAAGCATGCCTACGTTTCTATATGTTATTTCAATTATCTTTGATGAGGTTGAGTTCATCACTACCTATTAGTCTATAGATTGGACTTGTTACTTACTGAGTTGGTATACTCACGTTACCCCCTGCACATTATGTGTAGATCCAGGCACTTTTGGTCCCAGTGGAAGTGATTGATCGAGGTTCTAGGCTTAGGAGATTATTGAGATATTTGCATGGCGTTCGTAGTCCTTGACCCTCCTTCTCTATCCTAGTTGTGTCTCAGTTGTATTTAGTAAACATTGTAGTAGACTATGCTATTTCTCTAGACCCTCAGGTACTCCGTGACACCTTGGTTTTGGGCTGGTTGTATTGTATTATGAATTTTGCCTTATGTTTTAAATAGTTTACTTAAACGATAAATGTGTTTTCCGCAAATGTCCTAAATTTTAGTATTGTGGTTTTGGATTTCGTGGAGTTGAGTCTGGCCTAGTTCCACGATAGGCGCCATCACGACGGGTTGAGTTTTGGGTCGTGACAATTTGGTATCAGAGCCTAGGTTACATAGATCTCACGGGTCATGAGCTGGTTTAGTAGAGTCTTGCGGATCGGTAAGGAGACATCTGTACTTATCTTTGCGAGGCTACAGAACCTTTAGGAAACTTCACATTCTTGAATTCTTATCGTGCGACATTGATTTAGCTTGAAGTGTAACCCTTTGAATTCCTTCCATGCATTTGTATGCGCACATGAGCGCTCAGTATCAGCTGTACATCGATGGTTTGTGAGTTCCATGGTTGAGGTACGAGATGTGATTTTGGCATGTCGATGATGGACTGGTCTGGAAGACTTGAGGCTGAGTTTTGTTTATGGCTTGAGTACTGAGATTTCGATTGTGGGACCACGTGTATTTGGGACTTATATGTTTGTTTGTATCCTTATTGGTAGGATTTGTGACTGGATACTGTGGGGTGGGTATGATTTGTTTGCGAGATGTGTTCAAATTGTTCGAATATGACAAGAAGAGTTTATTGGAGATGTAGCAAGGACTATTGGGTATTTGACTTATGTCTTGAGTTGGTGTATGCCCTCGAGCTATGGGGGTGTTGAAGGACCTCTCATGTAGTTTAGTTGTGGAGTGAGGTAGATCTTCATGTTATGTTATGAGTTCAGACTCAAGCGATTTAAGTAATTACGTGATATTTATAGCGGTGGAAGCGTATAAAGAGATGTTAGTTTAAGGCGAAGCAGGTGGGTTATCTCCTGCAGGGTGTCCTGAGGGTGTGTGATCCCTATGTTGTTTTGTAGTGAGTCTTCTTTTACCAGTGAATATATGTGCTGCAGTTCGAGTTTGGATCGCGTATGAGAGTTAGCTTTACTGTTACGAGGGTGAATGTGAGATTTGCAAATAATTTGAGGTATTAGATGGGTTGTGTTGCATGAGCTTACGAAGGAATTAGCTGAATCTCACTATGGCATTATTGCAATAATAGAGTATGGGCATCGTGAGTATTGTGCGTTTTAGTCTATGGATTTGAGCCAAGTGGGTGAGTCTGCTATTGATCAGTTGATTGCATGGTTATGTGTTGTGTTGGTTTCAGTTTGAGGTATACTGATGAATTAGTTGTGGCTTACAAAGGTTGAGATCAAGGATGACTCGAGTAAAGGAAAATTTGGATAAGGGTTGTGTTATGCTTTATGGATATATGAGAAACATTGGATGATTTAGTTGTTGTTTGAAGGGACATAACGTGTATGGAGTAGGAAATCGCTCAACGGCTTAGAAGAATGGGTTATTTCCTTAGGTGTTGCTATACTAATGGAACACAATCGTTCATTTCATTTGATCAGTTAAATGAGACATGAGTAGCGTGGATGACTCTCGAGAATGGTTTTAATGGATTCAAGATTTATATGTAACAATCAGAGATCTTCAGAATGTGTAATTTGCTAGAAACTGAGGTTTACATTGGATGGTGTCAAAACTTGTGACATTTCTATATCATTATGGATTCTACATATCAGTATCAAGAGGGTGAATGTGATGACTTTAGATTCGTAGGAATTCTCTTCATGGTAAGTATTTTGAATGGGGTACTTTTTGGGATATTTAAGAGAGTATTAAATGGCTTATGAGCCTAGGGTGGTATGGTATTATGTTAGGGTCTCGTGTGCTGAGTTGGGGTTGAAGATTGTGGTGTTATGGCAAGGAGAAGCATCAATTTGAAGGTAATTCAGAAGGGACTCGGATAGATAGGACATCTTGGTAGTAGGTTGGATCGGTATGGTGAGGGATATGATTGGTTCCTTGGGTGCTTATCAAGTAATGAGTTTCTATAGGTGTTTCGTGGCAAGGCTATTGGGTTTTTGGTGATCTGCGTAGCTTGGTTGAGTTAGAAGGACTCAGTCCTGATAGTTTGGCTTTGTGCAAATAGGATTCAGAGAATTCTTGATGATTTCTACCGAGGTTAGAGATGTATATTTCCTACTAGCATGAGGATCTTGTGAGATGTAGTGATTTTCACCTAGATATGATCAAATGGAAAGTTTTTAGTTAATTGAGTATGTAGTTGCTTGTGACTTGGAGTGGATTATGAAGTTCTCATATTTTTCGTATGATGGCATGGTATATGCATTGTGTTGTGTAGGGTTGAGATTTGCATGTGTAAGGTCACAGTTCAGTTTTGAAGTTGAGGTCATGAGTCCTTAGGCAGGATGGATAGTTCCAGATAACTAGGTAAATGATATTACTAATTGGTATGGTTTGATGAGAGTATACACTTAGAAAGGGGCTAAGTGTTTTAGTTATGGATATTTCATTGGTATTGCATCACTCTCTTGTTTGATCATTTGCTGGAGTTCAGATTTTGCCTTGTGGCACAAAAAAATTTTAGAAGTATTCCTCGTGGGATGACCATGTAATTAGAGAAGTGTGGACATTCAGGCGGTGGAGTTGAGACCAGAGATGGTGGTTTATGTGTTCTATGGATTTGAAGACTGAGAGTTTTCGTGAGTAGATTGTTTCGTGGGTGTGGACTGGGAAAATGTAGCTAAGGTTAGTCAAGGGGTAGTGTGTGTTGTGATTCAGTCACTGTGGACTTTTGGAGGGTTATTTATCTGTTGTGGGTGACCAGATTTGATTTGGGGTTCATTGGTAGGCCTAACATGGATGTGTGTTCTACACCAGATCAGATTTGTTGACTCCGAATTGCTATTATTGAGAGGTGTGCCATTCGATTGTTGTTGAGTTTTCGTGTTCTGGAGTGATCTAGGAGTTACCCTTCTGTGTTACGAGGAGTTATGACTTGATGGTTTTATGCACATATGGTGCGGTTCTATTATGGTCATATAGCGTAATTAGAGCAGGAAGAGTATAGGGTATTGCTTGGTGGATGTCATATTGGTTATATTCTTTCGGGTTTTGTGTGGTGTTGTGTCATTTACTTCTCCGTGGTTAGGGTGATTCACTTTTGGTACTAGACATTTTTGCTCGTGGTTGTTGATTTTGAACATGGTGACTTGAGGTGTTTCATGTGGACTAGTGTTTGGATAGGGTTGTGCATTATAATGAAGTTATATGGAGGTATTATCCTTCGGGTTAGATTCATGTGTTCTGGTTATACGGCATGTGATGGTTCTTAGCATCGTGTTGTGGTGGTACTGGTGAGTTTGCGGTACAACTCTCTCATTTGAGTAATTTTCCATGATTTGAGTACATTTGGACTATTGCTTATTGGTGCGTGGATTGCACGGGTTGTGGCTTTAGATTGTATTGATACATCATGTCACCAGGTTGGTCGTGTTGGATGAGATGAGGTCATTGGACTTAAAATGAATACTATCAGAATTGACTACAGCCTGGTTAGAAGGATAATCTCAAAAGTTGGCTTAGAAACCTGCTATAATTCCCGTCGGAGAAGAGGGAGCTCCATGACTTGTTGATATGATGAATGGTTATGAGTTTCTGCGTGTTCCTTTCATCATTTGGCAGTATATGAAGATGTTAAAACGAGGTTTGATTTGATAAGAGGTTTATTACCGGTATTGGGTTGTTTTGAGAAACTACTGTGATTAGAAATTGTCGCTATGAGTGTTTGAATTATGTTGTATATCATGTGACTACATCTTGGGTTATGATTTCAGCTTGTTTGGACTTATACAATGTGTGGATGCGAGATTTTGATCTTATAGGAAATTTCGGATGAGGAAATTGGATTCTAAGGCTTATGGTCTAGGTTGGATTAAGAAGTTACAATCATGTTGTGTTATCTATATGGAATAGCGCGACTTGGGATCATCCCCGGGTATGTGCATAGTGAGATTATACATCGATTTGATGGCTTTTGGAACCACTCTGGGCATGTTCGAGGATGGCCGTATGTTTAAGTGAGGGAGGATGTAACCTGACCGGTCGTTTTGAGAAATTGCACTTCGCTCAGCTGTTTGATGGCATGATTATATTCGTATGATATACTATGACTTATGCGAATCGTCGGTTTTGGTTTTCAAGTTATCCGGAATTTGATTTGGGAAAATGATTTTCAGCTAGAAGTTTTAAATTTGAAAGATTTGATCAAGTTTTAACTTTTTAGTAGTCGATCTCGGAGGTGAATTTCGATGCTTCCATCAGCTCCGGTAGGTGATTTTGGACTTAGGAGCACATCCGTAATGTAGTTTGGAGGTCTGTGGTAGAATTAGACTTGAATTGGCCAAATTGAAAATTTGGTGATTCCGGGGCGGCATTGGAAAATTTGTTATCAGAGTCGGAATGGAATTCTGAGAGTTGGAGTAGGTTCGTAGTATCCTTTGTGACGCGTCTGCAAAATTTGATGTTATTGGGGCGAGGTTTGATATGTTTCGGCATCATTTACGAAACTTGGAAGTTTATAAGTTCTTAGGCTTGAATCCGAGGTTAATTTTGTATTTTGATGTTGCTTTGAGAGTTCTGAGGGTTCGACTAAGTTCGTATATTGATATATAACTTGTTGGTGCCTTTGGTTGCGGTTCCAGAGGCTTCGGGTGTGTTTCAGATGAGTTTTGAGCGAGTCCGGGCATTTTCGAAACTCCGGCATGGTTCAGGTGCCTTGAAAACGTGGACCTGGGCGAAATTTCGCGGACCGCGGAGGAGGGGGCGTGAACAACAAAAATTTGGGCACAGAGGCGCTCCAAGGAAGTTCTGCAGATCCGCTAATCCGACTTTGGAAGCCTATATCTTTGGATCTACAAAGATGTTTGAGATGATTCAAAAACGAAAGTTGTAGCCCTTCGTGTCTAGTTTCCAGAAAAACAAAAAAATCAGCATATGGATATAGGTAGAGAAAGTTATGGCTAAATACTAAGGCTTATCAGTGTAGCCACTAGAAGCGCGGACCACACTACTTTTTCGCGACCGCGGTGGTTGGATTTTCGCGGCCGCGCTTGGATTTTCATGGACCGCGTAGTGGAGATCAGAGAGTGCGCTATATAAATGGGGTTTAGGGAATTATTTCACATTTTGGATCTAGGGAGATCGTTTTGTGCAATATTTTGAGGGGTTTTCAAGAAATTCATCCGGGTAAGTGATTCTAACTCAGATTTGGTTAATATACATGAATGTATCAGTGATTTCATCATTTGATTAGTACTTAGAGGTGGAAATTTGGGAAAATTGTGGAAATTTCATAAAATTTATTTTTGAGATTTGAATATTGATTTGGAGTCAGATTTGAGTAAAACTAGTATGGTTAGTCTCGTAATCGAATAGGTTGTCGGATTTTTTGACTTTGGTCGAATTTCAAGATGTGGGCTCAGGGCCCGAGTTTTGAGTTAACTTTTTGACTTTTGACCTAAAGCTTAGCATGTTTGTATGGGATTGATTCCTTTAGCTTGTGTTGATTGTATCGAATTGTTTATGGCTAGATTCGGAGCATTTGGAGTTCGATGTGAGGGGTAAAGGCATCGCAGAGTAGGAGTTTGGCTTGGTTGAGGTAAGTAATGCTTCCAAACATAGTTCTGAGGGTTCGAAACTTTCACGACCCAAACCGATGGGCCCCGACGAGTGCTTAAGCCCTACCTGTCAAGCACCCCTAAACATGCGTCTAATATAAAAACCTGAATAACATTTGATGAATTATGAAAATAACATATATGAAGGATACCTGCCAACAAGGCATATGTACGTATACATGTAGAATACAGTGGGCTAGCCGGCAAGGCTGCTATAGACAACTATACATCCAAAACCGAAAGCCGATAAGGCCACATACAACCCAACTAGACATACTGTCTACAGACCTCTAACGGAAACATAACTGTACAAAGACGAGACTAAGCCATGTCATACCCATGTATATATATATATATATATATTTATATATATATACACACAACATATCGTACCAATATCAAAAGCTGCTCCGGACCAAGTGGAGCACGCTAACTCTCGCTGATCAAGGATATTAAGAAGGGGGGACCGTCAGCTTACCTACCTGCACCTGTGGGCATGAAACGTAGGCCCCGTAAAATAGGGCATCAATATGAAAAATGTACTGAGTATGTAAGACATGAAAATCAGTACGTAAATGACATAGATGAAACATGGAATAAAGAAATTCATCTGTAAATCTGAATAACTTTGTAAATTTTGAAACATTTATAATGTCATTCACGTGCTTATAAATGTCGTGTCATGCATAGGTATGGTGTACATAATATCATCAAGCCACTGAGGGCGTCCTATCATAACGTCTCGGCCACAGTGGGCAACATCAGAAACGTGTACCAGTTGATCAGGTGGTGGTGCATATATAACGTTGTAACCTTTTCCCATATCCCATATACATATATTTACTTATATACGCGTATATAATGCCATCTGGTCATGGGTCTGTGGACATGTATAATTGGGTGAAATGTAGGAAAAATACGTAAAAATCTCAATATTCCTTCTGGTTAAACTTTTTCAACTGTGTATTATTTTGAGACCCATGAATAGAAGATAATAATAATTCACATGGGGAATCAAGAATAAAGACACCCCTAGTATTTCTATGAATAGAGTTATCTATAAAAACTGTGCATTTCCTCGTTTCTTCAGTATAATTTGGACCATGCCAAAAGAAAGAAGGGATGACCTTAACATACCTGTATTAGGAAACACTCCGTATAATATTCTTGGAGAAGATTGCATCGTACCCCTTTTTGAACCACAAAATTTTACGTTGCCACGATTCAAATCAATTCTCCTTATAACCGATTGCAAGAACTTCGTTGGAGTGTTTTGGAAACTTGGCGTCTTTGCTTGGAGTGTTGAACTTATCAAGAAACACTTAAAATTGCATTCTGTCTACATGAACTAAGCATAAAGACCAAGCTTTTCTAAGTCTTTATTAAGCATATATATATGACTAATATGACTAAATGAATTACATGTTTCGTGCCACTAAGCATATATGACCAATTAGTCATATATTTGAATAGTGGCCTATTGCCATGTGGGGCGGGTGGAGATTATTAATTTTTAAATTTTTATCCACTTATTAGTTAATCGGGTAATGTCCCGTTACTCGGTAATTAACCAATTACCCGCATAATTTAAAAATTGCTCCAAATTACTTAAAATTCAACTTATTTTTAAAATACTTCATATATACTTTATATATTATACTACCGTGGTCATATGGTACCTTTCATGGTACTAGTTCATAATTATCGGGTATTATCGCTCGACCCGTATTTTATTCCAAATTGGCCACTTTCAATGAAACTCATTTTCTTTAATTCGTGTGCCATTTAACCTTCGAGACACTTATTTATCACTTGTTATAAATAACGTAAATATGTTAACATCAAAATGAGCTCATCCCCGAGTCTACGTCAATTAACTGAAGGCGAAACTCTTAACGTACGAAAACGCGAGATGTAACATCCTTCCTCCCTTAAAAACATTCGTCCTCGAATGTATAACCTTTTAGGATATGTATATCCTTGGCAGGGTCGCCCTTGGTAACAATACTGCGACAAACTTTTCCTGTAGAAATTTATTAATTCAACGGGACCTAGGACCGCGACCATTAATAACGACAATGGCCTCACATGACCAATGACAATAACTAACACTAGAATCCATACACATACCTTAAGGTTATGACATCTCAGTCGGATCCTTCTCTTGAGGTGGAAATAGTAGAAATATCTAGACTTCATGTCTTCATCGGCCTCTTAAGTCATTTCTTCCATATTATTATTTCTTCAAAGTATTTTCACCAAAGCTACGTCTTTAGTTCTCGATCTCCGAATCTGTCCGTCCAATATAACAATGGGAGTTTCATCATATGATGGCTGCTCTGTGACCTGAATGTCGTCAACTAACATAATTCTAGAAGGATCTCCGATACATTTACGGAGCATAGACACATGAAAGACTAGATGTACAGACTCCAAGTCCTAAGACAAGTCTACTTATATGCTACCTAGCTTACTTTTTGTATGATCCTCTATGGTCCCATGTACCAAGGGCTAAGTTTTCCTTTCTTTCCGAACCTCATGATAGCTTTCATCGGTGATACCTGTTTGGAATACCCAATCGTCCACTGAGATTCTAAGTCTCGTTGTCGATTATCCACATAAGATTTGCTGCTAATAGCCTTTCCTATATAAGCTTATTTTTCTCGATTGCCTGCTGTACCAATTCTGGTCCTACTGATGTAGTTTTCCCCAACATCGAATCACCCTATAAGCAACCTACATTTTCATCCGTAAGGAGATTCGTATGGAGCCATCTGGGAGTGGTAATTATTATTATATGTTGACTAAATAAGTGACAGATGATCATCCCAACTACCTTTAAAGTCTATTACACAAGCTTGTAACATATCCTTCAATATTTGAATAGTACGCTCAGCCTGTCCGTCTGTCTCGGGATGAAATGTTGTACTAAGACTTACTTGAGTTCCCAATCCTTTTTGGAAGGACCTCCAGACTGGATGTACAGACTCCAAGTCCGAAGACAAGTCTACTTATATGCTACCTAGCTTACTTTTTGTATGATCCTCTATGGTCCCATGTACCAAGGGCTAAATTTTCCTTTCTTTCCGAACCTCATGATAGCTTTCATCAGTGATACCTTTTTGGAATACCCAATCATCCACTGAAATTCTAAGTGTCGTCGTCGATTATCCGCATAAGATTTGCTACTAATAGCCTTTCCTGTATAAGCTTATTTTTCTTGATTGCCTGTTGTACCAATTCTGGTCCTACTGATGTAGTTTTCCCCAACATCGAATCACCCTATAAGAAACCTACATTTCCATCCGTAAGGAGCTTCGTATGGAGCCATATAGGAGTGGTAATTATTATTAGATGCTGAATCAATAAGCGGCAGATGATCATCCCAACTACCTTTGAAATTTATTACACAAGCTCGTAACATATCCTCCAATATTTGAATAGTATGCTCAGCCTGTCCGTCTATCTGGGGATGAAATGTTGTACTAAGACTGACTTGAGTTCCCAATCCTTTTTGGAAGGACCTCCAGAAGTTAGCAATAAATTGAGCTCCTCTATCCGAGATAATAGATATAGTGACACCGTGCGGTCGTACTATCTCCTTAATATAAAGCCTTGCATAATCCTCTAAGGAATATGTAGTTCTAACAAGCAAAAAATAGGCTGACTTTGTAAGCCTATCAACAATCACCCACATCGAATCGAACTTGCGCTGGGTACGAGGTAAGCCTACAATGAAATCCATATTGATTACTTCCCATTTCCAAGTCAGAATCTCCATAGCCTGCAATAATTCACTAGGTTTTTGATGCTCAATCTTAACTTGCTGACAGTTAGGGCACTGAGCAACAAACTCCGGTATATCCTTTTTCATTCCGTCCTACCAATAACCTCCTAGATATCATGATACATCTTTGTTGCTCCTGTGTGGATATAATAACAAGAATAGTGAGTTGCTGCCATAACCTGCCGATGTAGCCCTGCAACTTTAGGGACACATAATCGTCCTTGATATCTGAGGACCCCATCTTGTGTAATTCCAAACGGTGTCTTCTCCTTATGAAGGGTGGTATCCCTATAATGAACTAGCACAGGATCCTCGTACTGGCATTCCTTTACTTTAGCTACTAATGAGGATGTTGCCGTATCCTGAAGAGTAATTCAATATAACCTGAGTCCAGTAACCGAACTCCAAGACTAGCTAGCTGATGAACCTCATAGTCTATTCCCCTCTTTTCTTGCTGTAAATATAATAGGCTACCCATAGATCTACGGCTGAGGACGTCAGCTACTATGTTCTCCTTCCCCGGATGATATAAAATATCAACGTCATAGTCTTTAAGTAGTTCCAACTATCTCCTTTGACGTAGATTCGATTCCTTTTGCTTGAAGATATACTGGAGGCTCTTATTATCCATATAGATATCAACATGAATGCCATACAAGTGGTGCTTCCACATCTTTAGTGCATGAATCACCGCGGCTAACTCTAAATCGTGGGTCGGGTAGTTCTTCTCATGCTTTCTTAGTTGTATATAAGCATAATCCACAACCTTACCATGATGCATCAACACACAACCCAATCCAATGCCTGAAGTGTCACAATAGATCACATAACTATCGGTCCCTTCTAGGAGCGTTAGAACCGGTGCTAGAGTTAATCTGCCCTTTAAGGCCTGGAAACTCCGTTCGCAAGTGTCGGTCCATTAAAACCTAGTTCTCTTCTGAGTTAACTTAAATAGTTATCCTAATCTTGTACAATTCAGGAAATTCCCCTCTTCGGAGGCCCAAACTTCATCTTTTATCCATCACAATTGCGCCCTTATCCCACTATTAGGGCAATATTTCATCTATTCTAAACGTTACTAGTCTTAGATTCCTTTGAGTTCATTCAGGCTATACTGAGCCTTCTATAACTCAGAGAAACCATCAGCTCTCTTATGAACTTATTCCCAAGGACTTATCCATTCTTGTTACCTTTTTACTCATCTTTTCTTATCCTTCCTCCTGTCTTCCTAGAACCTTGTCGCTCTACCATACTTTAGCTTGAGACCTACACATATCTATTTATACTTATTTGGAACCTTTCTTCAGCTTACTTGCATTATATATTTCCTTATGTTATTTCAGAATACTAAGCGAGATACCACATACCACTTTGGTCGAAGGTCCTTAGAAGAGAACAAAATTTTGTTACATGTTTCCTATAATGACCTGCCAAATAGAGAAGCTACGAACCTTCGTCGGTGTTGTGGGTCTAGGCCAAGTCTTCAATTTCTCAACATTTTGTGTATCCACCTAGATGCCTTCACCCGAAATGTATGCCCAAGGAAAGCTACATAGTTCAACCAGAATTCATATTTAGAGAATTTTGCATATAACTTCCCTTTTTGTAGAACTCTAAGCATACTACGCAAGTGATCTGCATGCTCAGCCTCTGAACGAGAATATACCAATATATATCATCGATAAATATGATTACAAACATGTCTAAAAAGGGCCTGAACACACGGTTTATCAAATTCATGAATACTGCTGGGCATTGGTTCAATTGGATGTCATAACATGAAACTTGAAGTGCCCATATCTGGTCCTGTATGTTGTCTTCGGAATATCTTCCTCCTTAACCCTTACCCGATGGTTCTCGAACCTCAAGTCTATCCTTGAAAAACACTTGGCACCTTGCAACTGATCAAATAAATCATCAATTCTTGGGAGCGGGTACTTATTCTTGATCGTTACCTTATTCACCTGTCTATAATCAATACACATTCGTATGGAACCATCTTTCTTTTTCACAAACAACATAGGTGCTCCCCACGGTGACGTACTAGGTATGATAAAGCCTTTTTCAAGCAAGTCTTTTAGTTGTTCTTTCAGCTATGCGGGGGACATTCTATAGGGAGGAATATATATTGGGTGAGTATCTAGTAGTAGGTCAATAGCAAACTCAATTTCTCGCTTTGGCGGAAGACTGGGAAGCTCATCGGGAAAAATATTAGGAAACTCATTAACTACAGGAAATGACTGAATGGTTGGTAACTCTACTTCCACATCCCAAACCCGAACTTAGTGATAAATATAGTCCTTTCTAATTATCTTCCTTGCCTTGAGATAGAAGATAAATTTACCTTTTGGCGATGCGGTATTACCTTTCCATTCTAAAACAAGCTCTCCTAGAAACTGAAATCAAACCACCTTTGATCTATACTTGATGTTAGCATAACAAAAGGCCAATCAATCCATACCTATTATAATATCAAGTTCTACCCAACCGAGCACTGTGTACCTTATCCTTGTTTATTCTCAAATGTATCACGGGTCATTTCAGGTCACATCCATATATATAGGTATCGATATTAAAATATAACTTGCATAACTAATTTAGAAAAAAGGGTTTATATACATAGGGGTCAACCAAGCCGTAGAATTGTCATACCCAAAACTATATACAGGATAACGTCTGCAAAACCTCTAAGTAGGCATAACCATAATATATACAAGTCGAGATGGGGCTCCCTACGTCCTCATAAAACAACCTAACACACTTAGAACCCTGATTTGGTAGTATTCCAAAAATAGATGGAACTCATCAACCAAAAACTGACACTTGGAGGAAGTCTAAAGTAGAGGGTCCTTGCCTCGTCCTATATAAGAACCTCAATCAAACACACTTTGAAGCGGAATCTTCATATACTTATTGGTTACCTTCCTCCTCTTGGCCTGACTACTATCCTCTTCCTCTGCATATACCATAACATACACTGGTGAACCTTGATTGACGGGCTCCCAAGACTGTGGACTATCTGGAACCTTAGAAGAGCTAGTGTCCGCAAATGCCTTGACATAGTTTTGATCCTGAGGGAAACCCGGATGTGACAATCCATGCACCATTCCCCTCATACCCTGATCAACAGGCTGTGATAATGAAACTAAGGGACTTGGCAAGGTCAGAACTCCTCTCATCCCATCTGCTGTCGGAGTGGTCCAAACAGCTCAAACGGATGGCTTATATAGACCCTTGGATGGATCCTCCTTAATAGAAATCATGATCTCTGATGGGTCTGAATCCATAGTATAACTTATATCTCTTTCTAACACCTTTGTAGCCTTCTGACCCGTGCTAGCGGCTGTAGTCTTCAAAGGCATCGCTAAAAACATAATACATCGTTAGGAACACAAATGCTTATATTGCACGATCTAAGATAAGAAGAGAGGATAACATCCTATATGTCCTGTAGCCTCATATCTATAAGTGTGGTGCACAATACACCCATAAACAAGAATCTACTAGACACGATCTGTAGACAACCCTAGGGCAGAACTATTCTGATACCAGTTTTATCACAACCCAAACCGATGGGTCCCGACGGGTGCCTAAGCCCTACCTGTCAAGCACCCCTAAGCATGCGTCTAAGATATGAACCTGAATAATATTTGTTGAGTTACGAAAATAACATACATGAAGGATACCTACCAACAAGGCATATGTACGTATAAATGCAGAATACAGTGGGCGAGCCGGCAAGGCTGCTATAGACAACTATACATCTAAAACTGAAAGCCGACAAGGCCACATACAACCCAATTAGACATACTGTCTACAAACCTCTAACGGAAACAAAACTGTACAAAGACGGGATTGAGCCACGTCATACCCACATATATATACAACATATTGTACCAATATCAAAAGTAGCTCCGGACCAAGTGGAGCACGCTAACTCTCGCTGATCAAGGATCCTAAGAAGAGGGGATCGACAACTTGCCTACCTATACCTGCGGGCATAAAATGCAGGCCCCATTAAATAGGGCATCAGTACGGAAAATATACTGAATATGTAAGGCATGAAAATCAGTACGTAAATGACATAGATGAACCATAGAATAAAGAAATCCATCTGTAAATTTGAATAACTTTGTAAATTCTAAAACATTTATAATGTCATGCACATGCTTATAAATGTCGTGTCATACATAGGTATGGTGTACATAATATCATCAAGCCACTGAGGGAATCCCATCATATTGTCTCGACCACTATTGAAAACATCATCAACGTATACCAGCTGATCAGGTGGTGGTACGTATATAACGTCATAACCTTTTCCCATATCTAATATACATATATTTACATATATACGCATATATAACGCCATCTGGTCATGGGTCAATGCACATGTATAAATGGGTGAAATGCATAAAAAATACGTAAAAATTTCAATATTCCTGCCGGATATACTTTTCAACTATGTATTATTCTGAGACCCATGAACGGAAGATAATAATAATTCACATGGTCAATCAAGAATAAAGACACCCCTAGTATTTCTATGAATAGAGTAATCTATGGAAACTGTGCGTTTGCTCATTTCTTCATTATAATTTGGACCATGCCAAAAGAAAGAAGGGATAACCTTAACATACCTGAAGTAGGGAAAACCGTGTATAATATTCTTGGAGAAGATTGCACCGTACCCCTTTTGAACCGCAAAAATTATGTTGCTACGGTTCTAATCAATTCTCATTATAACTAATTGCAAGAACTTCTTGGAGAGTTTTGGAAACTTGGCATCTTTACTTGGAGTGTTAAACTTAGCAAGAAAGACTTAAAATTACATTCTGTCTACTTGAACTAAGCATAAAGTCCAAGCTTTTCTAAGTCTTTAGTAAGCATATATATGACTAATATGACTAAATGAATTACATGTTTCCTTCCACTAAGTATATATGACCAATTAGTCATATATTTGAATGGTGGCATATTGCCACTATTGCCACGTGGGGGTGGGGTGGAGATTATTAATTTTTACCCACTTATTAGTTAACTGGGTAGTGTCCCGTTACCCGGTAATTAACCAATTACCCGCATAATTTAAAAATTACCCCAAATTACTTAAAATTCAACTTATTGTTTACTATATATATACTTTGTACATTATAATACAATGGTCATATGGTACCTTGCATGATACTGGTTCATAATTATTGGGTATTATCGCTCGACTCGTATTTTATCCCAAATTGGCCACTTTCAACGAAAATCGTTTCTTTAATTCGTGTACCCTTTATCCTTTAGGATACTTATTTATCCCTTGTTATAAATAATGTAAATACGTTAACGTCAAAATGAGCTCATCTCCGAGTCTACGTCAATTAACTGAAGGCGAAACTTTTAACGTACAAAAATGCGAGATGTAACAAAAACCCCGAACTATGTGCTATATGATTATATTGAGGTGACGCACATGCCAAGGGACGGGCGTGCAGGTGTGAACCATGAAAATTGTGACCTAGTTCATTCCATGGCACCGATTAGTAATTCTATCTCGTTGATATATATGTTTCTTCATATGATGAAGTAAAAGGACTGTAAATCATGCTAGTTATCATGCTAGGGCTTTACGCCAATACTGTTGGGACCTCTAGTGGTTATTTCTTGCTATCACCTCACTGATTCCATTGATATTCTATACTCAGTCATGTTCATGCATTTCATATCACATCTCAGTCTCAGCTGTTATTTAGTTGCACATCATATCATTGTTCCGGGATAGTTTTCATGGCATTGTGAGTCCGTGGAAGAGACTGCAGAGTGATGACTGAGTGAGGCCGAAAGCCTGATTATGAGTGACAGCTATGGGTCGGGCTACACACCGCAGCGGATTATTGATATATGCCTTCGTTGGCTTGTGATAGCGCTTGGGCTGAAGGAGCCCCTCCGGAGTTTGTAACACACCCCCAGTGAGCGCAGTTGATTATATTTAGGGATGGATCTTCCCTTGGTATGGAGATGGATCTTCTCCATGAGGCTAGATTGGCCTGTTCCTCGGTACTGGAGACTGATGGTATGTGATGTGTATATATTCCTTGATGGATCTTCCTTGGGCCATGTAGGCCATATACAGTACCAAGTGGTTGTGAGGTTATTATTATTATTATTATCTAGAGATGGATCTTCTCATAGGCTGGATTGGCCTTCCTCAGTACTGAGTGACTGTTGTCAGAGATGTATATATTCTGGGATGGATCTTCCCTTGGCCGTATGAGCCATATACAGTACTCAGTGGACGAGCATTTGAGATTGTGGGCATGTGAGACACTCAGTATGGTGCATTTCATACAGCATGTGCATTGGTATATAGATGTAGTAGAGTTACACTTCTTTAGCTTGTTCATACCTGCTCTGTTTTACTGTTCGAGCTATTTTTTAACTGAAAGCATGCCTACATATCTGTACGTTATTTTTGTTATCTTTGATGAGGTTGAGTTCGTCACTACCTATCAGTCCATAGGTTGGACTTGTTACTTACTGAGTTGGTGTTTTCAAGTTACCCCCTGCACCTTGTGTGCAGATCCAGGTACTTTCTGTAAATGTCCTAAATTTTAGTATTGTGATTTTAAATTTTGTTGAGTTGAGTATGGCCTAGTTCCACAATAGGCGCCATCACGACATGTTGAGTTTTGGGTCGTGACACCTAGCTAATTAGGGTCCGCGAACCCTTTATGCGGTCGCATATGTTGCCACAGAACAACAGCTAAAGCTCAGCTTATTTTCCTTCATTTTACCTCTGCCTTTGCATCCTATTTCTTTGTATTTTGGGTAACCTGCATTCTAAAACACACGGCACAGTTTATGGTTTAAGGTTGTATAGGTTGCTATCAGATTTAGATACAAATTGCACATTGAGATTTGCTATCAGAATTGCTATCAGTTTAGATCTAGTATGGGTGCTATCAGATTTGATTGTAGTATATTTGGAAGGGCAATATTAGAAGTCGACTTAAAAATGTAACGACCCGACCGATCTTTTGAGCTTTTACACCTTGCTCGTTCGTTCCCAGGCATGACTTGCCTCGTGTGATGTATTATGACTTATGTAAATCGTTGGTTTTGGTTTTCAGGGTAATCAGAAAAAATTTGGAAGAGCAGTTCTCAGTTTGAAGCTTGAAATTGAAAAGTTTGATCAAGATTTGACTTGTTGGTATATGATCTCGGATCGGAAAATTTTTATGATTTGGTTAGCTCCTCTAGGTGATTTGGGACTTAGGAGTGTGAATGAAATGCATTTTGGAAGTCCGTGGAAGGTTTAGGCTTGAATTGGCGAAATTGAGATTTTCGCATTTTCCGGTTGATAGGTGAGATTTTGATATAGCGGTCGGAATGGAATTTCGCAAGTCGCAGTAGCTCTGTTATGTCACTTGTGACATGTGTGCAACATTTTAGGTCATTCAGACGTGACTTGGTTGGGGGTTTGATCAAAAGCTTAATTTGGAAGTTCTTGGAATTCTTAGGCTTGAATCCGATGTAATTTTGGTGTTTTGATGTTGCTTTGAGCATTCCGAAAGTTGGAACAAGTTTGAATGATGTTATGGGATATGTTGGCATGTTTGGTTGAGGTCCCAAGAGCCTCGGGTGAGTTTCGGGTTGTCAATTAGACCATTCCATGTTGTTTGGAATTGATGAAATTCAGTTGAAGTGTTGTAGAGAATTAGACCTTTGCGTTCGCGAGAAGATCATCGCGTTCGCGAAGGGTTAGTTGGTGAAGGCTGGAATTTTAGCCTTCGCGTTCGTGAGAAAGGCTCCAGGTTTGCGAAGGGCTGAGTGTTTGGTCATTGCATTCGCGTAGAGGAAAGTGGTCAGCTGGGTTTGAGGCCAGGTTATTCATCGCGTTCACGGGTGAAGGGATGCGTTCGCGAAGAGTTGTTTGAGGAAGCATCGCGTTCGCGATGGGCAGGTCGCGATCGCAAAGAAGAATTTTTGGTCAATATTATTTTGTGCTTCGCGAATGCGAGGCGTTGACCGCGTTCGCGAAAAAGGTAATTTTTACCTGTGGCAGAATGTTTAAAAGTGAGTTTCGCGAGCTTTGGTCTATTTTCTCCATTGTTGAACGATTTTTGGAGCGTTTTGAGAAGATTTGAAGAGGGATTCAAGAGATAACACCTGGAGGTAAGATTTTTGAACTCAATACTCGATTCTTGTGTGAATTTTACCTAGTTAATCATGGAAATTAAGCCGAAAACTGAGGAATTAGGGCTTGGATTTGGAGAGTGTAAATTGGGAATTTGAAGGGGCAATTGAGGTCCGATTTTGATGTTCTTGGTATGTATAGACTTGTGAGAGGATGAGGATTCTACTGATGTGACTTTATCAGATTTCAATATGTGGGCTCGGGGCCGGGTTTGAGCAATTTCAGGATTTTTCATGTAAATTGGATATATTCGAGTGGACTTTGTTCCCTTAACATATTTTAATAGTTATGTACTAATTGTGGCTAGATTTGGAGCATCCGGAGGTCGATTAGTGAGGGCAAAGGCATCACGGGTTAGAGCTTGGACCGGATCAAGGTAAGTAATGATTGTAAATGCTGTCTTGAGGGTTTGAAAACTCGTATTTCACATCGTTGTGCTACTTTGAGGTGACACACATGCTAGATGACGAGTGTGGAGTCGTGCACCATTGGGGATTGTGACGTGGTCTGCCCCGTACGACTGTTAAGTCGATTTGAAATCTTATGATATTCCATATTTTAGAGATTGATATTATATTTTGGGCTGTATACCATGTTTGGGGCTTGTGCCGACCTGTTGAGACCCTTAGGGGCACTTTCACTATTTTTCCTCACTCTATTTGTTTTGAAAGTGTATCCTTAGTCATGTTTGTTTTACCTGTTTACTGTTTAAATCTGGTTTTATCACTTTATTTCTTAAAATTTGAAAACTGTTTGGGCTGAGTTCCCTATTTTATTGATGGTCTGAGTGATCGTGAGGTTGATGATTGAGATAGACAGAGGGTCTGTTTGTGAGGTTCATGACTGAGATAGATCGAGCGTCTGATTGTGAGGTTAATGACGGAGAGAGGCCGAGGGCCTGGTTATGAGGATTATATATTTATTTATGACTAATATATATATATATATATATATATATATATATATCTGTTTGTGAAGATATTGATACTATAGAACGTGAGTTGTCCATGCGAATTCAGATATTGATATTATGGCACGTGAGTTGTCCGTGCGGATTATAGTGCTTGGGCTGTAGGAGCCCCTCCAGAGTCTGCACACCCCCAGTGAGCGCAGTCGACTATATATATGTGGGGATCAGGCTGCACACCGCAACGGTTACTATATAGTACCTATTGAGTGTGAATGCTGATTGGTAAGAGTTGAGTCACGAGTGACTGAGGGGCTTGCCCGAGGGGCTATAGATATACATGTATATGAGTAATGCTTTTCCTGAGGAGCCTGTTTATGAACTTACTATTTTTCAATCCTCCTTAAAGTGAGTTTTTATTGAATATGTTGATTTAATTACTTCTTTCACTCATCTTTAGATCGAGCCTCTATAAAAAATGTTGAGAAAACGCTTTAAACAACTTTAATTCAAACTGAAGTTTTTAAGTTATGAAATGGGTATAAATTTTTGTTTTTCCTAAGGGGCAGTATAAGAACTATGTTTTGCCCGAGGGGCCGATTATGGTTTTCATCTCTTTTATTATAAATGGTATTGAACCCCTACTGAAACTGTTGGAAAGCATTTTCAAATGATTTTTACCAAAAGCTGGATTTTAAATGAGACGATCGACTTGTATTCTGATTGAAAGCCTATTATGCTTATTGAGTTATCATAATTGTTGATTCATCGTTCCGATTGCTCAGTATTTATTTACTCTTATTACTTACTGGGTTGGAGTACTCACATTACTCCCTGTAACTCGTGTGCAGATTCAGGTATTTCAGAACTCCGTAGTGGGTGTTGATTACTCAGACACGGAGTCACCAAAGTTAGCAAGGTGGCTGCACGACGTTCGCAGTACCGCTTCCTTCCTCTCATTTTCGTTACTATATTTAGTGCATTTTTAGACTCTTGTTGTATTCAGACCTTGGTAGTGTTGATACCCAATTTTTCCCTATGTATTTTTATGCTCAAAATACTTTCAAACTAGCATGTACATGCATATATAAGCATGCCCAAGAGTTTTGATATTTTTTCCTAATTTTTAAAGATTTTTAAAATCAATTTATTGTCCATTTTTAGCAGTACAAAAATTAGTAATTACTCCCAAAATTATCAATTTTGGCAAGTAATTTATTTTATTTCCATATTTATACCAAAATATAATTAAGGTAATTTTTTATACATTTTTACAAATTTATTTGGTATTTAAAAAAAGCTAAATTGCAATTCTAGCCTACTTTAAGATTAATAGCATTTTATAATTGTAAAATTGGTACTAGTATTTTTAAATTAATATTTATATATTATTAAATGGGTCAGTACTTTTAATTTGCTTTTAAAATCGTTTTACTATTTTTTATAAAATAAAAGGAAAAATGGCTATTTAACATTTAGCCCCATCCCATTTCAATTACAGCCCCATTTCATTTCAATTTTAGCCCTTAAATTGACCCAATCCTAAACCCAATCAGACCGGCCCAGTCTCAATTTGGATCCAATCCACGACCCAATTACAAACGACCCAATCCGTTCCCCACCTACCACTTAAATTTGGACCGTTGATCACTCAAGATCAACGGCCAAGACTTGCCCTTTCCTAATTAAACCTAAAGGACTACCCTAATCCCCTCATTCTCACCTGACCCGCCGCCTTTGAAACCTCTCGTCTCTCAAACTCTCTGAAACCCTAGCCTCCTTCTACCCCTCTTCAACCACCACTCCACCGGAATCCACGACTTCTCAGGACATGGATGATTGGTACTCACTCCCCTCCACCACTCAACTTTGGATGTTCGATGTATTAAGGCCCGACTTCGATGGCTCTCTTCAAATCCTTCTCAGATCTGTAGATCTATGGCTTCTCCGGCCATTACTCCGGCATATTCAGGCAATATGAGCCTTTTCGACTCAAGGTCTGACTTTCCTCAAGACCTTTCTCATTTCTAGGCTTTTCTCTGAAACCCTAAGCTGTTCGAGGTTCTTTACTTACTTATTTTCTTAGATCTGGAATATGTCTGTGTTCTACTGAAATTTTTAAAGGTTTTCCCCAAATTCTCTTTTCAAAATCGTTTAATTTCAATTTAGGGTTTCTAAAAGGTTTCTTCAAAATATCTTCCTGATTCATTCTGTTCTTTCTTTATGTGTGTTTGTCTGTGTTATGCTCGTATGACTTATTTTACTACGCATGTACTGTTCTTCTACTTTCTTTTCTCCTGTACTCGCATGTTAATCTGTGTTATCTTTTCCTTACTCTTCTACTATATGTGTTTACTGTGAGTTCTTTGACGTTGTTTGCTTTACTGGACTATGTTTGTGTTTTTACTAAGCATGATTCATCTATTTTTACCTAAGTTTGCATCACTTTTTCTTCTGAACTTGTTTAAGTTCTGAGTTTTTCTCAAAACGTGTTCTCCATGCTCGTGACTGTGTATCATGTCTGTTTGTTTCTCATAAGTCTTTGGAAAACACTCCTGAGCCTCTATCGAGTGGCTTGCCTTCTCATCTCCATTGTCTGACTCAATTCGAAACCCTAAGATTTGGGGATTTCTTGGCAATTTGGATCTTTTGTGTGCGAGTTAGGGTTCCACTTTAGGACCCTGGACTCTCAGATGCATTGTGAGTCTGCAAACTAGACTTATACCTCTTCTTGCTTATGATTCTGAACCTTTCTTTGATTAAACTCTCTTCTATATAATTTGACAATCCCCTCTGGTATTCACATATTTGTGTGCTTTATACATAAGGACTCTGCTTTCAAAATGTTTTTAACAACTAATTGATTGATTCTGAAATCCTCTAATAGGGGTTTGATTGATTGTTACTGATTTTCTTTGATTGAACCTCCTTTACCTTTTCCTGACTTGGTTCATTCGAATTGAACTTGTAATTTTGATTTCTCTGGCTGTTTGATTGATTCCCTTTCCTTATTTTTCCAAGCTGTGTACCATTGGACTTTTGCCTTAAATAACTTCTATGTATTTACTCCTTTTGTGCTACTTTGAAGAGTTTTTAATCAAAATTCTTTCCTTAATTGCTTTCTACCCGTTTGAAATCAGAATCCCTTAACTGAAGGGAGATTCTATGTGATTGTTTGCAAACTATTCCCTTACCTTTTCTTACTTGTTTTATGCACTATAAAAGGGGCACGACCCTTCTGCACTTAGACCTTGAACCTTCAGTTCAACACTTTCAATTTACATTACTTACACACTTACAATATTGCTTTGAGTTCAATACTCTCTCAACATTCTGCTTTTTCTGAGATCTTTTGGAACTGTTTCCTTGCAACTTCGCTTTTTCAAGGCTAGTGTTTTACTTGTTTTCCCTGAAACTGGTATATTCTTATTTAATTTTCTGCCTCACCCCTATGTGTTTACTTTATAGTTTCAGTCCTCTTGTTTACTTTACTGCTCATGTTCAATGATTTATGTTAATTATGTTCTTTTCCTGCATCTGTTTCTATGTGAATCCCTACCCATGTTCCCTTCTATGTGTTTGAGTTAAAGTTCTTGGCCTGACAGTATCCAAATTACTGCCAAGGCCATAACTTGATCCACAATGGTTCCTAACTCCCAAGTATGGCTAACATGCTGGTCAGGGGTGTGCCAACATTCCCAATTGCTGGGCACAACCACCAGCCTGCCATGGCTCTCCATGATTCCCCCCCCATGAACTTACACTTACTCTTAGATTCTAAGTTCTTCCCCTCTCTTTTGAGCCTTGCTTTGGGACCTTGAGTTCCCTTTGAACTTGGACATCTGAGGGCTAGCATTTCCACACTGCACTATGCTCTTAATTCTGCAATGTGTTTGGGGTGTAAGCATTGCCCGGAGCCCTTTGAAACTTTTGGAAACTTTGATACATCCCAAATATGAGAAAGGTTTTTTTGGAAATCTGATCCTGGAAGTTAGTTTATCTCATATTGTTGGACTTTGAGTCTGAATTAGGCTGTTTGGTTGTAGCTGGAACTTATGATGTAATTTTACTTTTCTTTTCTGATTCATTCAGGTCTGTAATAATTTGTAATAACTATCTGGGATGGATACTGGAAAGGGATGGGGATGAATGCATGCAAAGGGTAGAAAACCTGCCTATAGGTTATTTATGAAGTTCTGCATTCTCATTTTAGACCTCATGCCTATAAGTTTTACTGCACTTTTGCGTGTCTGCATCTTAGAGATTATGCCTATAAGTTTCGCATTTCTACACCTTAGAAATTATGCCTATAAGTTTTGCATTTCTGCATCTTAGAAATTATGCCAATAAGTTCTGCTTATAGAAATCATGATCTTTGATTTTTCTGCACTTCTGCATATGCATGTCATTAGGCAAGCAATCATAGGTTTAATAATGATCAACTTCATTCTAGATACCATGCATATAAGACTCTTGCATTTATGTAATCGTTTGAAAACCAATAACGCTTATATAACTTGCCTATTGGAGTAATCAATTGAATCAACTTCGTCTATGAGTCTAAAATCAGTCATAAGGTCGTTTAAAGCCTACAGAGCTTTTTGTTTATAAAAACAACAATCTTTCTTTAAAATCAGAACGCTCTGCTAGAGATCATGCCTATAGGTCTCACTTAGGCAAACTATTAGGTAATTGATTGTGTTAGTTTTTTTGATAACTACAACAAGACAAGTCTAATTCGGACTCCTCATCTGAGAAATATGTGATGAATCAGCCTATCCTACGCTTTAATTTAATTCAGACCAAAACCAGTATTTGAAGTCGTGCTATATTTGCTCTTTTAAGTGAGGAGGCCAGCGTGAGGCTTAACTGCTATTTGTTTTCCCCCTAACTGCTATTCTTTTTGCTCGTCGCCCAGATTTTTATCCTTTCTAAACTATGAAAAGACCCAATTCCCTCCCCTTTAGGATTAGTAGTCTCAATGCCTCCGGGACTGATAGGATTGGGACGGGTAATAGCATGCAATAAGTAACGATATTATTCCGCGCTTTAATACCTTAACGGGGTGGGAAGGGTAGATATGGATATGATGACGGGTGCGTTAATACCACGTGCAAACCCTCTTCTGAGGAGCGATTGTTGAGTATTGCATTGATGTGATCCATATTAATCATAAACCTAGGACACCCCTCCTTCTTACTTGCTTTCGTCTATTTCTTTTAGAATTGTTTAAATCTTTCTGCCCTATTTACCTTTCCTCAAGTTTCAACTTATTTGCAATGTTGTATGCGAATCCCTCCTATTTGAGCCCTTAATTGCTTACTTGATTATGTGAAGTCACAATTGTAACATTGTCGGGAACCACACTAGTGGATCTTAAGGGGTTCCTAACACCTTCCCCTCGAGATAATTTCTAGCCCTTACCCAAACTCTGGTTCTTCAAACTCAAACCCTTCTTAGTGTGCTAATGCACTTAATCATTAGGTGGCGACTCTTCAAATTCCAAAACCCAATTCCCAAAAGAGAACGAGTCGTCCTCCCAAATGTCACAAGCCCGATTTCACGAGAAAAAGGGGGTGCGACAGCGTGGCGACTCTGCTGGGGATATTTCTTTTAGGCTTTTACCATTTCATGTTATTTGTGACTTTACTGCTTCTTTATTGCCTTTATTTAATGTCTTTATTTATCTTCTATTATGAAACCGACTTGGCTCCTTGTTTCCTTTCTTTAATGCTTTCTTTTACTGCTTTCCTTCAATACTGTTGTAATTTTGAGCAATTATTGTAATCATTACTTTATGAACGTGCAAATACATGACAACTTGTAACTGCATATTCAACATCATATTCCACTCGTGCCAAACAAAATACCATAGCAACGCTTATGATGAGTGGTTGTGCCCTTCCGATATCATTACACATAAATCCGGCAAAGGCGTATTTGCGGTAAAACCAGTCGATCAACGGTGTAGTCGACGGTTCCGTGCCTTTCCCTCTTGAGTTGTCCGCTCAAGGGTACCGGTCTAATACCTTATAGAAACCCTACTCTGTTCAATTGTGCATGCATCACTATCAAAACCTAGCTGAGTCAGTTATGTTGTCCACATAATGACACTTTAGGATAGCCTTGTCCAAAGTCCACTAGGTTCCTGGGAACCCAAACAGACATTACCATATTCTGTGCATTTATTTGGAGAACTAAATGCTTCTTATGCCAATTATTGGTTTAAATAGTCGAGTCCGGCGGGGTAAAGGTCTAATACTTTGTTTTGCAGAAATGAGACACGATGTCCCCAGATTTGGCATGGTCACCAACATCCAACCAAGGTTGCTAAGCTGGTGGGAGGATCTTCACTCTAGTAATCAGGCTCTTGTCCGGAAATACCTAGGAAATTTGCCTTCTCTCCTGGAGGTCCAACCCAACAACAAAATCATAGAAGCTACTGCTCTGTTCTGGGACTGTGATAGGTTTGTGTTTCGCTTCGGGGAGATTGAGATGACACCTCTGCTCAAGGAAATAGGAGGATTAGCTGGTATTCCATGGGAGACTTACTTATGCCGAAAAATCGCAAGGGTAGGGGTTTTCTCAAAATGATGGGACTAAAGAAAAACACATACTTGACCTGTTTGAAGGATTCCTACATTCCTTTAGACTATCTGCACGAGAGGTACGACCATAGTAAGTCCTACCGCACTTACCCAGATGAATTCGCTCTCACCTAATTGGGGCATATCCACAAAAGGGTCTTTGTCTTTATGTTCTGCTTCTTGGGGATGATAGTGTTTCCTATGAGGAAATCAAGGATTCACACCAAGCTAGCTATGGTCACTAAACCTTAATGGAGGGAATTGGTGGCCAACCCTTTAGCATAGTGCCCATGATTGTTGCAGAAATGTACCGAGCCTTGGAAAAGTGTCAACAAGGAGCCCCACACTTCGAGGGCTGCAACTTGCTACTCTAGCTCTGGCTCATGGAGCATCTCCAAAGGGGTGAATATCGGCAAGAGATTCAGCGTAGAGACTGGGACGATCATATAGCCTTCCATCAACCAAGGCGAATGAACTACATGCCCGACATGTTTGCTTAGCCAGAAGATGCCAAAGGATGGGTGGAGATGTTTGAAAATCTGACTGAGGATCAAATACAATGGATGTTCAAATGGTTCCCTTCTAACGAGTTCATAGCCCGATCCAGGGACGCACCGTTTTTGATACTGATCGGTTTAAGAGGAACCTACCCTTATGTCTCCTTCCAAGTCACGAGATAGGCTGGTAGGAAGCAGGTTATACCAAGGGTCGATAAGATGAGTCACTTCCGGGTTGACTTCCAAGATGATGAAAGTCCTTATAAGTGCCAAGCTCAACATATGTGGCATTGCAAGATCATCATGGGAAGAGATACTATCGAGCCGGACAGATACAATGCTGGCTGCACCCCATACTATTCAGGATGGCTGGAGGATAATCACAATGGTCTGGGCCAACCTGGGTTTGTTCGAGGTCACAGGATCATCGATGAAAAGGCTAAAGCACAGGTCAAGTACAACCAATTGCGCAAGAGGATTCGGGAATGCGAGAGTGAGCACCGGGAAATTCAAGAAGCCCATCAAAAGTTGATTGAAGAATGGAAGGATATGGCTGTCAGCGCCAACAAGCGACTGGGGTATTTTGAGTAGGGTTTAGTAGAGTTGGAAAGGAAGTTCATCCAGAGGATTGAAAATTGCCAGAACGCTGAGGGAAACGAAGGAGGACACTTGGCTAGAGCCTATTTGCTGTTGGGACTACGTGAGCTGGTGAAGCTGTTCGATGGAGCTAAACATACCGCATCTGGGGAAGGTCCTTCTGTGGACCAAGTAGTTAGGAGTCTTTGCTTTAAAAATGTAATAAGGCCAACGGCCATTAGTAACATTTTATTTTCCGCTATTAGTGTCGTTTTGGGATTCGCCGTATTTTTTATCAATAAAATGAGGCATTTAGCATTATAAGTTCTCCAAATCAACTTGTCGCTAGGCCTACCTCGGGCACAATGAGGCTCCCAAATTAGGACACGATTTATATTCTTTCACTATGTGTTTAAATATTGCAACGTTTTCTTCTCATAATCCGCACTAACTTCCTACCTTTTTTGCTTTTTACCTTTTGTTTATTCCCCTCCACAAAGGTTAGTTCGTGCACTCTGGCATCGTCATCATACTTCACAAGATCTAAGGGCCCTCCACCTCCTCCTCCTCCGAGTCCTATCAGAAACAAGAACAAGGGAAAGATGGAAGATTTGAGCAACATCAGAAAGGAGAACTCAGTTGAAAGGGTAGAGGTTCCTCAAGGTATTTAGGTTTCCAAGGAAAGTGCCTCCCAGCTCGAACATAAGTTATTGAAGTTTCAGGAAGAACTGGACCAAGTTCGGAACTTGGAGAATTTGTCATTTTACCTCACTACCCCAAATGTCAACTTTGCCAACACTCAAAAACCCACACCTCTACAAAGCATCCCGAAACCACAAAACCAACCCGCTCCCCATCACCACTGCAACACATGCCACACTTCAAACAACACCCTACTACTCATTCCTGAGCCACTAAAGTTCACAAATGATCATCCCCACAAAGTCCCCATCTATGTGGAAACCATGCCACACTATACTCAACTCATTTCAAGAACACCCGAGTTCGATAATAACGACTCAATTATCAGGAATCTGGCGGAAAAACGCAAGAAGCTGATTAGCAGAATTCAGGGCGTCGAGGGAAGTAAGGGGATTGAAGGACTAAATTACGAAGACCTTTGGATTCAACCCAATGTCGAACTTACTGAGGGGTACAAACCTCCTAAGTTCGAAATGTTTGACGGTACCGAGGATCCGAGAGTTCATCTGAGGACATACTACGACAAGTTGGTCGGAGTAGGGAGGGACGAAAAGATTCACATGAAACTTTTCATGAGGAGTCTGAAGGGAGATGCTTTGTCTTGGTACATCAACCAAGACCTTAAGAAGTGGTCAAATTGGGTAGGTATGGCATCCGATTTCATGGACAAGTTCAGGTTCAACGCGGAAAATGCACCAGATGTGTTCTATATCCAGAACTTAAAGAAGAAACCCATGGAGACATTCCGCGAGTATGCTACTCATTGGAGATCAGAAGCTACTAAGGTCAGACCGGCTTTAGAAGAAGAACAAATGAACAGGTTTTTCGTCTAAGCTCAAGACCCACAGTACTATGAAAGGTTAATGTTGATTGAAGGCCAGAAATTTTCCGACATCATCAAGCTAGGGGAAAGGATCGAGGAAGGTATAAAAAGTGGTATGTTCACTAACTTTGAAGCTTTGCAGGCCACCAACAGGGCTCTACAGTCTGGTGGCACGTCCAAGAAAAGGGACGTGAGCGCCGTGATGGTTGCACAAAGAACAAAATCCCAAATCGAATACCAACCCTACCCAATGCCTCCACTCACATATCAACCTACCGTAAATTGCCAAGCAACCTCACCCTTTTACCAAGCTCCACCACCTACTTACCAATCACCTCCACCTCTCACATATCAGCCTACTTCACCCAGATATTTCCAACCCGTACATGTCTATCAAACCTACAATACTCAACCCTCTCACTATCAATCACCTCCCACCTGCCAAAAGTTTCATAGATCCCGACCAAACTTTGATCGCAGACCCCTCAAACAGTATACCACCATTGCCAAACCTATCGACCAGCTGTATGAAAGGCTCAAAGCTGCTGGTTACATCACCCCTACCCCTTCCGTAAACCCCGAAAACCCCTCCCAATGGGTCAACCCAAACAAAACCTATGCATACCATTCTGGCATGAAGGGGCATACCATGGATGAGTGTCGCTCTCTAAAGGATAAGATCCAAGATTTGATTGACAACAATATCATCGTAGCAAAGGAGCCAGCTCCGAATGTCCGCAACAACCCTCTACCTGACCACAAGGGTGAAGGCGTTCACATGATTGAGACAGAGGACGATTAGGACCCCAAAGGGTCTATTAGATTAATCGCTGAAGGTGACGAGCCAAAAGAACCAACGATCACACTTAATCTAATTGTGGTCTAGATCCAGCCTTCTGAAAACGTTGAAGTAAACATGTTCATACCGCTTGAGTTCGAAGCACCTTTTTTTGCAAAGATGCCAGTACCTATTGAGGTCGAGTTTGGGTCTCTATAGACACCTGTACCATTCGAAGTGGCTGTGTTACCATCCAAGGCAAAGGTGCCCATTCCAGTGGCCATGATAGCCGTAACACCATTCCATACGAAGGCTATACCATGGGATTACACTACCGAGGAGAGAAGGAAAGGGAAAACCAAATCTGGAGAAGCAATTGCAGCACAAGGTATGACAAAAACCGGCAGGTTTTATACCCCAAAACATCTAGCCGAGTCCAGTAAGCAGGCCTCTGGATGACCAACCATCACTGAAACTGGGCTTGATGATCTCTGGAGGAAGATACAAACCAAAGAGTATTTGGTAATTAATCAGTTGAACAAAACACCGGCACAGATCTCTATCTTGGCTCTGCTACAAAGTTCTGACGCACATAGAAACGCCTTATTGAAGGTGCTGAGTGAGGCATATGTACCCAACAACATAACTGGAGGAAAAATGGCAAACATGGTAGGGTATGTATTGGAGAGTCACAAAATCACTTTCCACGAAGATGAACTGCCACCTGAAGGGCTTAGACATAACAAGGCATTGCACATCACTGTGTAGTGCGAAGATTATTTCATCACCCTCCATCCTGATTGATGGAGGGTCCAGCCTCAATATTTGTCCATTGGTGACTCTCAAAACATTGGGAAAGAGACTGCATGAGATCAAGGGTGGAGCCATCAATTTCAAAGCTTTCGATGGATCCCAAAGGTCCACTATTGGGGAAATCAGTTTGTGTCTGCAAATGGGACCGATTTGGTTCGACGTTGATTTTCAAGTGATAGACATCCCAGAATCTTACAACTTGCTATTGGGATGACCCTGGATCCATGACGCTGGGGCTGTAGCATCAACCCTACATCAAGCAGTGAAATTTGAGTGGAATCACTAAGAGGAATTTATTCATGGCGACGGTAGCAATCCCATATACGGTCGCCAGACCATCCCAGTAATCGGAGGAAGAAGGAAGATAGGTGGAGAAACCTACCATCACATTGAGTGAGTCAACGCCGTGGACAAGGATAAATGGTGGGATAACAAAATTGAAAGTATACTGAATTGGTGTGGATACGAACCTGTCAAGGGACTTGGCAAGAATCTCCAAGGAATTGCTAAGCCTATCAAGTTGAAGAAACACGGTACCATTTTCGGTTTGAGATATGAATACACTTGGGAGGAATTCAACCACTGGTCGCCACCATGGCGCATTCCCTACTACCCACTGGAGCATCCAATACCTCGCTTGGAGTAGATTTTCTAGCCAGCCAATGTCATATATGGGTCGAGAGAAGAGGAAGCACTGGCGGCGATGAGGAATTTGTTTTTGGAAGATGATAATATGGATTGTTGTGTCATTTTCGAGGAGGAGGGAGAGGAAGGCCCTTCTATACAAGCTGTGAGCCGAGGAGCACGCCTCAATAATTGGTCCATCAGAACCACCAGGGCTCGGAAAGCTTCGGGGTAGCAAGGCTGAACAAAGACCATGCATTATCTTTATTTTTGCTAATTAACTTTCTTTCCGCATTTTTAATATCGAAATAAGAGCTCCAATGTTCAAAACAATTATGGAGTTTATCAAAGCATTTCAGTTTCTTATAAATCTTGCTCTTATTACTTTTTATTGTTTATATTTACACAGCATTACTATTACTTATCTTGATGAGCCGACGATTGTGACATGCAACGAGACAATGAAACAAACGGATATAGACTCAGAAGAAGATGATATACCAGAAGAGCTTGTTAAAGAGGTTGAGGATTTTGAGAACAGACCTAAGTCTAACCTGGACAAAACTGACGTTGCCAACCTGGGAGATGCAGAAAATGCCAAAGAAACGCGCATCAGTGTTCATCTGTCACCATCAGAAAAGAAAGAGTACACGAAATTTCTAAGGGAATATGAGGACATATTCGCCTGGTCTTATGATGACATGACTGGTCTCAGTACATCTATTGTGGCTCACAAACTGCCAACCGATCCGACATGTCTACCAGTAAAATAGAAGCTCAGGAAGTTCAAACCTGACATGAGTTTGAAAACCAAGGAATAAGTCACCAAGAAAGTCAAAGCCAAGGTTCTCAGGGTAGTAGAGTACCCAACATGGTTAGCCAATGTTGTGCCAGTGCCAAAGAAAGACGGGAAGATTAGAGTCTGTGTCGACTACCGGGATCTCAACCGGGCTAGTCCGAAAGACGACTTCCCCTTGCCGAACATACACATTCTAATTGACAACTGCGCCAAGCATGAACTGCAGTCATTCATTGATTGTTTTGCTGGGTATCATCAGATATGGATGGATGAGGAAGATGCGAAGAAAATGGCTTTCATTACGCCGTGGGGGATGTATTGTTACAAGATGATGTCGTTCGGGTTAAAGAATGTTGGGGCCACCTACATGAGGGACATGACTGCTATTTTCCATGACATTATACACAAAGAGATCGAGGTATATGTAGACGACGTCATCATCAAATCAAATAGAGCCAATGACCACATGGAAGATCTGAGGAAGTTCTTCAATAAACTAAGAAGGTACAACTTGAAGCTGAATCCCGCCAAATGTGCATTTGGGATTCCTGCCGGGAAACTACTTGGGTTCACTATGAGTCGTCGAGGAATAGAACTGGATCCGTCAAAGGTCAAAGCCATCCAAGAATTGCCACCACTGAAGAACAAGAAAGAGGTTATGAGTTTCTTGGGAAGACTTAACTACATCAGCCGGTTCATAGCTCAATCCACTATCATTTGTGAGCCAATCTTTAAGATGTTGAAGAAGGATGCCGCTACCAAATGGACTGATGATTGTCAGAAAGCCTTCGACAGAATCAAGGAATATCTGTCAACACCGCCAGTTTTGGTCCCGCCCGAGCCAGGTAGACATTTATTACTCTACCTCATAGTATTGGATGGAGCTTTTGGTTGTGTTCTGGGGCAGCATGATGAAACGGGAAGAAAGGAGCAGGCCATCTATTATCTCAGCAAGAAGTTCACCTCGTACGAGGCCCGATATTCTCTATTGAACGCACCTGTTATTCTCTGACTTGGGTAGCTCAGAACTTAAGACACTATTTCTGTGACTATACCACTTACCTCATATCAAGAATGGATCCTTTGAAATACATCTTTCAGAAGCCCATGCCCACTAGCAAGCTAGCCAAGTGGCAAATCCTGCTGAGTGAATTCGACATTGTTTACGTGACTTAGAAGGCAATCAAAGGACAAACACGGGCAAATCATCTTGCTGAAAATCCCGTGGATGGAGAATACGAGCCTCTAAAGACATATTTTCCTGATGAAGAGGTATCTTTCATAGGGGAAGATATTGTAGAACCCTATGATGGTTGGAAAATATTTTTTGACGAAGCAGTAAACTTCAAAGGACTTGGCATAGGAACGGTCCTAGTATCAGAAATCGGCCAGCATTATCCGGTGTCTGCCAAGCTCAGGTTCCCATGCACCAACAATATGACCGAGTACGAAGCCTGCATCTTAGGGCTTACGATGGACATTGACATGAACACTCAGCAATGTCTAGTGATCGGAGATTCAGACATGCTTATACATTAGGTCAAAGAAGAATGGGCAACTAAGAACTCCAAGATACTCCCTTATATGCATCATGTACAGGAATTAAGGAAGAGGTTCATAAAGATAGAGTTCCAAGATGTTCCCAGAGTTCAGAATGAGTTTGTCGATGCATTGGCTACCCTATCGTCCATGATACAGCACCCCGACAAGAACTTCATTGATCCTATTCCGGTAAAGATCTATGATCAGCCAGTTTACTGCACTCATGTAAAAGAAGAAGAAGCAGACAAAGAACCTTGGTTTCATGATATCAAGGAATATTTGACGAAAGGAGAACATCCAGAACTCGCAAATCCTACTCAGAAATGCATAGTTCAGAGATTATCTAACAACTTCTTTCATAGCGGAGGAATCCTATATAGGAGGACTCCTGATTTGGGGTTACTAATGTGTGTCGATGCAAAGGAAGCATCCAGGCTATTGGAGGAAATTCATGCAAGGACCTGCGGTCCGCATATGAACGGCTTTGTCTTAGCCAAGAAAATACTCCGAGCTGGTTATTTTTGGATGACTATGGAAACAGACTGCATCCAGTATGTCCGAAAATGCCATCGCTGTAAGATACATGCATACATGATAAAGGTGCCTCCAAACGAGCTTACTGCAACAAGCTCGCCATGGCCGTTCGCCGCTTGGGGAATGGATGTTATCGGACCTATCGAGCCTACCGCATCAAACGGGCACATGTACATTCTAGTGGCAATTGATTATTTCACCAAATGGGTTGAAGCAGCATCGTACAAAGCTATGACTAAGAAAGTGGTTGCAGATTTTGTCCGCGACCGTATTGTTTGTCGGTTCAGAATTCTGGAGTCAATCATCACTGATAATGGTTCCAATCTCAACAGCGACCTGATGAAAGCCATGTGTGAAACCTTCAAGATCAAACACAAGAATTCTACAACTTATAGACCTCAGATGAACGGAGCTATAGAAGCAGCCAATAAGAATATCAAGAAGATACTGAGGAAGATAATATAAAAGCATAAGCAGTGGCATGAGAAGTTATCATTTGCCTTGTTGGGATACTGCACCATAGTCTGCACATCAACCGGGGCAACTCCCTATATGTCGGTTTATGGTATAGAAGCAGTCATTCCCACCGAGGTAGAAATTCCCTCCTTAAGAATCATATAGGAAGCCGAACTTGACGATGCAGAATGGGTAGAGAGTCGCTACGACCAGCTAGCTCTTATAGACAAAAAGAGAATGAATACAGTTTGCCACGGTCAGCTCTATCAGAACAGAATGTCCAATGCCTTCAACAAAAAAGTCAAGCCGAGACAGTTTACACCGGGGCAGCTGGTGTTAAAGAAGATTTTCCCACATCAAGAGGAAGCCAAAGGGAAGTTCTCTCCCAACTGCCAGGGTCCATACATGGTTCACCATGTCCTCACAGGAGGAGCCCTCATAATTGCAGAAATGGACGGCAAAGTTTGGCCGAAGCCGATCAATTTAGATGCAGTGAAGCGATACTATGTGTAACTTTTATGCTTCCCTCATATGATGTAATTTGAACTACGCATGACCTGATTACCGTTTAAGAGGGGATACGTAGGCAGCCCTATGAGTTCGGTCATAATTCAATAAAATTTTCATTTCCCCCCACTATTGGAAACTGGGGTAGAATTTTGAAGAGGACCCTCAAAATTCCGAAGTGATTTCAGCCATTCGACGCAAGCAGCTGTCGGATGCAGCAGCCCAGTAAACTGGGGCAGAATTTTGAGGAGGACCCTCAAAATTCCGGAGCGACATAAGTTGCAGTATCTTGGACAATGTCGCAGTCGTCAATTCATCTAAAGAAAACTATTCTTAATTATGTATTTATTGTTACATTTCTTTACTAAATCATGCATGTCTGTTACCAAAGTTGCTTCATTTAGCAATGCTACCCAAATGATACGCCCAATATCATCAAAATGAAGCCGAGCAAGTCAAGCAGAGCCAGCGGGAATACTAACTAACCTCCCCTCTTTACAAAACTCATAATTTTTATTTGAATGCAGGCACTTGAGTTGCAAAATAATCAAATATACTATACACTCATGAGACTCACATTGCTCAGGAATATAACTCTCAGAACCGTTGCACTTACTCACAGATGCTATCCGCATGCAGTGCTCCCAGCGGACACAGTATCCCCAGCAGTCGCAATGCCTCTATCCGCTATCAGCTAAGAAAATTCTATCATCATATTGCCCTTTTTACTCCTTGTATAAGGCTACCTTTTTGCCTTCTGAGGTTAAGCTCTACCTCCATCTGCATTTCTCTGCATTGCATAAGACTACCTTTCTGCCTTCCGAGACTAAGCATTGTCTCCATCTGCATTTCCTGCATTGCATAAGGCTACCTTTTTGCCTTCTGAGACTAAGCTCTGTTCCATCTACATTCCTACATTGCATAAGGCTACGTTTCTGCATTACGAGACTAAGCATTGTCTCCATCTGCATTTCCTGCATTGCATAACGCTACCTTTCTGCCTTCCGAGACTAAGCTCTGTCTCCATCTGCATTCCTGCATTGCATAAGGCTACCTTTCTACCTTCCGAGATTAAGCTTTGTCTCTATCTGCATTCCTGCATTGCATAAGGCTACCTTTCTGCCTTCCGAGACTAAGCTCTAGCTCCATCTACATTTCTCTGCATTTCATAAGGCTACCTTTCTGCCTTCCGAGGTTAAGCTCTACCTCCATCTGCATTTCCCTGCATTGCATAAGGCTACCATTCTGCCTTCCGAAACTAAGCATTGTCTCCATCTGCATTTCTCTGCATTGAATAAGGCTACCTTTCTGCCTTCCGAGACTAAGCTCTGTCCCCATCCTGCATGGCTGAAATATCGCCACTTTATCACTCTTGCATAACTGAAATATCGACACCTTTTATTTACATCTTGCATCGGCTGAAATATTGCTACCTTTTATTTACGTCTTGCATCGGATGAAATATCGCCACCTTCTGCATTTCATGGGCTGAAAGATCGCCAAATTGTCCAAAGGTTTCATTGTTCGGAGGCACCATTTGCATAGCCCAAGAACGCCATGCCATGGACTGAGGACCCCATTTTATCTTTTGCATATCATTATTCAAAGGCATCATAGTTCGGAGGCATCAATCTGAACATCATTTCATAGCCTGCGAATCCTTTATCATACGCTTCATGGCCCAGGATGTCGTAGTCCGAGGACGTCATCCTAACCATCCGAAGACAGCATTCATGGTCCAATGGGAACTTGCATCACGTTTAAATTTATGCACAATATATGCTCATTTGCAGGTAAACTGGCTAGCAACGACCGTCTCAATAGGAGTGATCTCGCTTCAGTTCCCGCAGCCTATCAGACTTTGACCATCCTTCCCAACCTGAATATCGCGTACGTCTTTCAAAATCTCTATCAGCATATTCCGTCAATGTATCCTGAACTACATATGACCTGATTCCTCTAAGACCAGGGATATGTAGGCAACTCAGGAACTAGAGCTCGGTCAAAATTCTTCAAATCGCTTCATTCGGTCAAAACTGGCCATCATATCTTTACCCAACAACTCTTTCATCCTTCCCAGATAAAGAGGGGCAGCTGTTGATACCCAATTTTTCCCTATGTATTTTTATGCTCAAAATACTTTCAAAATATCATGTACATACATATATAAGCATGCCCAAGAGTTTTGGTATTTTTTCCTAATTTTTAAAGATTTTTAAAATCAATTTATTGTCCATTTTAAACAGTACAAAAATCAATAATTATTCCCAAAATTATCAATTTTGGCGAGTAATTTATTTTATTACCATATTTATACCAAAATATAATTAAGGTAATTTTTTAAACATTTTTACAAATTTATTTGGTATTTAAAAAAAGCTAAATTGCATATAGTTGCAATTCTAGCCTACTTTAAGATTAATAGCATTTTATAATTGTAAAATTGGTTCCAGTATTTTTAAATTAATATTTATATATTATTAATTGGGTCAGTACTTTTAATATTCTTTTAAAATCGTTTTACTATATTTGATAAAATAAAAGGCAAACTGGCTTTTTAACATTTAGCCCCATCTCATTTCAATTACAACCCCATTTCATTTCAATTTTAGCCCTTAAATTGACCCAATCCTAACCCCAACCGGACCGGCCCAGTTTCAATTTGGATCCAACCCACGACCCAATTACAAATGACCTAACCCGTTCCCCACTTACCACTTAAATTTGGACCGTTGATCACTCAAGATCAACGGCCAAGACACGCCCTTTCCTAATTAAACCTAAACGACTAGCCTAATCCCCTCATTCTCACCTGACCCGCCGCCTTTGAAACCTCTCATCTCTCAAACTCTCTCAAACTCTCAGAAACCCTAGCCTCCTTCTACCTCTCTTCAACCACCACTCCACCGGAATCCACGGCTTCTCAGGACATGGATGATTGGTACTTACTCCCCTCCACCACTCAACCTTGGATGTTCGATGTTTTAAGGCCCGACTTCGATGTCTCTCTTTAGATCCTTCTCAGATCTGTAGATCTATGGCTTCTCCGGCCATTACTCCGGCATATTTAGGCAATATGAGCCTTTTCGACTCAGGGTCTGACTTTCCTCAAGACCTTTCTCATTTCTAGGCTTTTCTCTGAAACCCTAAGTTGTCCGAGGTTATTTACTTGCTTATTTTCTTAGATGTGGAATATGTATGTGTTCTACTGAACTTTTTAAAGGTTTTCCCCAAATTCTCTTTTCAAAATCATTTAATTTCGATTTAGGGTTTCTAAAATGTTTCTTCAAAATATCTTCCTGATTCTTTTTGTTCTTTCTTTATGTGTGTTTGTCTGTGTTATGCTCGTATGACTTATTTTACTACGCATGTACTGTTCTTCTACTTTCTTTTCTCCTGTACTCGTATGTTAATCTGTGTTATGTTTTCCTTACTCTTTTACTATATGTGTTTACTATGAGTTCTTTGACGTTGTTTGCTTTACTAGACTATGTTTGTGTTCTTACTAAGCATGATTCATCTGTTTTACCTATGTTTGTATCACTTTTTCTTCTGAACTTGTTTAAGTTCTGACTTTTTTCTCCAAACGTGTTCTCCATGCTCTTGACTGTGTATCATGTCTGTTTGTTTCTCATAAGTCTTTGGAAAAGACTCTTGAGCCTCTATTGAGTGGCTTGCCTTCTCATATCCATTGTCTGACTCAATTCGAAACCCTAAGATTTGGGGATTTCTTGGCAATTTGGATCTTTTGTGTGCGAGTTAGGGTTCCACTTTGGGACCCTGGACTCTCAGACTCATTGTGAGTCTGCAAACTAGACTCATACCTCTTCTTTCTTATGATTCTGAACCTTTCTTTGATTAAACTCTCTTCTAAATAATTTGACAATCCCATCTGGTATTCACATATTTGTGTGCTTTATATATAAGGACTCTGCTTTCAAAAGGTTTTTACCAACTAATTGATTAATTCTGAAATCCTCTAATGGGGGTTTGATTGATTGTTACTGATTTTCTTTGATTGAACCTCCTTTACCTTTTCCTGACTTGGTTCATTCGAATTGAACTTGTAATTTTGATTTCCCTGGTTATTTGATTGATTCCCTTTCCTTATTTTTCCAAGTCGTGTACCATTGGACTTTTGCCTTAAATAACTTCTATGTATTTACCCTTTTTCTGCTACTTTGAAAAGTTTTAAATCAAAATTCTTTCCTTAATTGCCTTCTACCCATTTGAAATCAGAATCCCTTAACTGAAGGGATATTCTGTGTGATTGATTGCAAACTATTCCCTTACCTTTTCTTACTTGTTTTCTGCACTATAAAAGGGGCACGACCCTTCTGCACTTAGACCTTGAACCTTCAGTTCAACACTTTCAACTTACATTACTTACACACTTACAATATTGCTTTGAGTTCAATACTCTCTCAACATTCTGCTTTTTCTGAGATCTTTTGGAACTATTTCCTTGCAACTTGGCTTTTTCAACGCTATTGTTTTACTTGTTTTCCCTGAAACTGGTATGTTCTTATTTAATTTTTTTGCCTCACCCCTATGTGTTTACTTTATAGTTTCAGCCCTCTTGTTTACTTTACTTCTCATGTTCAATGATTTATGTTAATTATGTTCTTTCCCTGCATCTGTTTCTATGTGAATCCCTACCTCTATTCCCTTCTATGTGTTTGAGTTAAGGTTCTTGGCCTAGCAGTATCCAAATTACTTCCCAGGCCATAACCTGATCCATAATGGGTCCTAACTCCCAAGTCTGGCTAACAGGATGGACAGGGGTGTAACAGCATTCCCAATTGCTGGGCACAACCACCAGCCTGCCATGGCTCTCTATGATTCCCCCCTGTGCACTTACACTTACTCTTAGATTCTAAGTTCTGCCCCTCTCTTTTGAGCCTTGCTTTGGGACCTTGAGTTCCCTCTGAACTTGGATATTTGAGGGCTGACATTTCCACACTGCACTATGCTCTTAATTCTGCAATGTGTTTGGGGTGTAAGCATTGCCTAAAGCCCTTTGAGACATTTGGGAACTTTGATACATCCCAAATATGAGAAAGGTTTTTTTTGGAAATCTGATCCTAGAAGTTGGTTTATCTTATATTGTTGGACTTTGAGTCTGAATTAGGCTGTTTGGTTGTAGCTGGAACTTCTGATGTAATTTTAATTTTCTTTTATGATTCATTCGGGTCTATAATAATTTGTAATAACATCGGGGATGGATAGTGGAAAGGGATATGGATGAATGCATGCAAAGGGTAGAAAACCTGCCTATAGGTTATTTATGAAGTTCTGCATTCTAATTTTAGACCTCATGCCTATAAGTTTTACTGCACTTTTGCGTTTCTGCATCTTAGAAATTATGCCTATAAGTTCCGCATTTTTGCACCTTAGAAATTATGCCTATAAGTTCTGCATTTCTGCATCTTAGAAATTATGTCTATAAGTTCTACATATAGAAATCATGATCTTAGGTTTTTCTGCACTTCTGCATATGCATGTCATTAGGCAAATAGTCATAGGTTTAATAATGATCAACTCCATTCTAGATACCATGCATATAGGACTCCTGCATTTATGTAATCATTTTGAAAACCAATAATGCTTATATAACTTGCCTATAAGAGTAATCAATTGAATCAGCTTCGTCTATGAGTCTAAAATCAGTCATAAGGTCGTATAAAGCCTGCAGATCCTTTTGTTTATAAAACCAGCAATCTTTCTTTAAAATCAGAACGCTCTGCTAGAGATCATGCCTATAGGTCTCACTTAGGCAAACTATTAGGTAATTGATTGTGTTAGTTTTTTTGATAACTACAACCAGACAGGGCTAATTCGGACTCCTCATATGAGAAATATGTGATGAATTAGCCTATCCTACGCTTTAATTAATTTAGACCAAAACCAGTATTTGAAGTCATGCTATATTTGCTCTTTTAAGTGAGGAGGCCAGCATGAGCCTTAACTACTATTTGTTTTCCCCCTAACTGCTATTCATTTTGCTCGTCGCCTAGATTTTTATCCTTTTTAAACTATGAAAAGCCCCAATTCCCTCCCCTTTAGGATTAGTAGTCTCAATGCCTCCAGGACTGATAGGATTGGGACGGGTAATAACATGCAATAAGTAACGATACTATTCCGCGCTTTAATACCTTAACAGGGTGGGAAGGGTAGATATGAATATGATGACCGGTGCGTTAATACTACGTGCAACCCGTCTTATGAGGAGCGATTGCCGGGTATTGTATTGATGTGATCCATATTAATCATAAACCTAGGACCCCCCTCCCTCTTACTTGCTTTCGTCTATTTCTTTTAGAATTGATTAAATCTTTCTGCCCTCTTTACCTCTCCTAAAGTTTCAACTTATTTGAAATGTTGTATGAGAATCCCTCCTATTTGAGCCCTTAATTGCTTACTTGATTATGTGAAGTCACAGTTGTAACATGGCCGGGAACCACACTAGTGGATCTTGAGGGGTGCCTAACACCTTCCCCTCGAGATAATTTCTAGCCATTACCCAAACTCTGGTTCTTCAAACTCAAACCCTTCTTAGTGTCCTAATGCACTTAGTCATTAGGTGGCGACTCTTCAAATTCCAAAACCCAATTCCCAAAAGGGAACGAGTCATCCTCCCAAATGTCACAAGGCCAATTTCGTGAGAAAAAAAGGGCGCGGCAGGTAGATGATCACGACTAGTGACACCTCGATATTGGGCTTATGTAATTATTACGTACTTTTTAAAAAAAAATTCATTATGAGAACTGTTGTTTATAAATGGTATAAAACAACTTTTATTGGAAAAATGGTTGATTCAGGAGTTCCATCGGCTGGCCTAGTTTCACGATAGGCTCCATCACGACTAGGTTGGTTTTGGGTCGTGACAAGTTAGTATCAGAGCCTAGGTTACATAGGTCTCATGAGTCATGAGCGGGTTTAGTAGAGTCTCGTAGATAGGTATAGAGACGTCTGTACTTATCCTTGGGAGGCTGCAGAACCTTTAGGAAAAACTTCACATTCTTGAATTCTTATCGTGCGTCCTTGATTCAGCTTGAAAAGTAACCATTGGAATTCCTTCCACGCGTTTGTATGCTTACATGAGCGCTCAGTATCAGATGTGCATCGATGGCTTGTGATTCCCTAATCGAGGGGTGAGATGTGATCTCTGTGTGTTGATATTGGGCCAGTCTGGAGGACTCGAGGCCAGATTTTTGCCTATAGCATGATCTCTGAGCTGATGATTGCGTGAGCGTGTGCTTCTGAACCTACATGTTCTGTTGTGTCCCTATTAAAGGTAGTAATGATTAGATAGATACGTGATAAGTATGTTATGACTGCAAGATGTGTTCATATGAACCGAATGAGGCGATAAGGGTTTGCTTTGGGGCAGCAAGGACTATTTGGTGTTTGATTTCCATCTTAATTCAAAGTATAGCCCCGAGTTATGGGTATGTGAATAATCCTTTCATGTGTTCTAGTTGGGAGTGAAGTAAATTTCATGTTGCGGTATGAGTTACGACTTAGGAAGACTAAGTGAATGCGTAATGTTTATGACGGTGGAAGGTATACAAAAATGTTAGTTGGAGGCAAAGCAGGTGGGTTATCTCCTGCGGAGTGTTCTGAGGTTGTGTGATCCTTATGTTGTCTGTTAAGAGGTCTCATTTACAAGTGAATTATATGTGTTGAAATTTAAATTTGGGCCATTTAAGAGAGTGAGCTTGACTGTTACGAGGGTGAATGCAAGATTTGCATAAGATTTAAACTACTAAGTGGTCTGTGTTCACGAGTGTATGAAGGGTTGACTTTAAATCTCACTATGGTATTATGGCAGCAATAGAGTATATGCATTACAAGTTATTGTGTGTGTTTTGGTCTATGGCTTCGAGCCATATGGCGAGTCTCCTATCGATGAGTTGATTGCACGGTTATATGCTATGTTAGTTCCAGTGTGAGGCGTACTAGTGAATCACTTATGGCTTACGGAGATTGAGACCGAGAATGGCTCGAGTAATGGAAAATTTTGACAAAGATTATGTTATGCTTCATAGGTGTATTTGTTTCACAGTTTTGCGAGTTTGTACTATTAATGTCAGTGTTATTTTTCATGATTTGCTTCTTAATATAAATGTTTATTTTTCATAGCTCTGATACCAATTTGGGGGGGGGGGGGGTTGTTTGAGTTCATCTTATTTTTCATAGGATCTTTTTTATGTAGTTGTGGAATTAAGAATTTCTAACCAGTACTTAAAATATTTGTAACTATCAATTTTTGATTTGTTCATATTAATACTGAGATGTATACATGTTGATACATATATCCATGGTTTCTATATTTCTCGGTGTTATTTCTTTTCTGTGTTGATAACTTTCAAGTTTATCTTCATAAAATTCAATTTCATTTTCTATAGTTAATAAAGCTTTATTACGTAATTTATTATATCTAATAATATCTTTGCAGGTTTTAATATTGTATTTAACACAATCTATTTTTCTATTTATGTTACTGAGGTTTTTAAGAAGTTTCCATTTCTGGGTATTATAGAATCTTATATAATGAAAAGTGTTATGTTTCATTTATAAAAAGATTTTATTAACTTGATATGTGATCATTAGTCTGAATATAAATCTAGTTCATATAGATCTAATATATCTATTTCATGTGATACAATTAGTTCTGTAAATGCTTGTTCCATTACATATATTATTTCAAAAGTAACTAAAATATCGTAAATTTTTCTTTTAACATCGTTATTAAGTCTCTTAAAGATATATAACATAAGTATTTTGTAGTCAATATTTTCTTCTAATAAATACGTGTGGTTGTTCATTTAGATTTATTATTTATCCTTATCATGTGTTTACTAAACATATTCCCTCTAACCTCTTTGTTTATCATAGAGTTTATCATATTTTAATAAGTTATACTGAACAATCTTTTCTGGTCACTACCATGTTTTTCATGCTTCAATCATTTACCCTAACAGCGCCTCAACTCTGTGTACTCCCCTAAACGGCTTCCTTGCCTACTGGTTTCCACTTTAGGATGGCATAGTCTGGGCTTAACTACTCTCAGCATTATTAGACAGGCAAACTTTCTCAAGATGTTCTTTATAACAGTACTATAACATGATAAACAATTATGATATTTAAGAGATTATAAGGAATATAAGAGTTTAGTTAAACATGATTATAAATAAACTTACCTGGTTTTGTAACTCGTTTGAATGCTCCATAGCTGTTTTAGATACTTGTAAATAACTCAGATATTTCTTACAAGAGAGAAGATAAGAGAGAATATTAGAGAGAGAAGGTAAGGGTGAGGATGTCTGAGGATGTCCTCCTTCCTCAGATTTACATTCTATATAAAGAAAATTAAAACGACTCTTACTGTTTACAAATGACTCCTACTATTCATGAACGACCTTTACTGTTCATGATTATGACATATACTATTTACTTTATGACTCTTACTATTCATGAACGACCTTTACTGTTCATGATTATGACATATACTATTTACTTTATGACTCTTACTATTCATGAACGACCTTTACTGTTCATGAATGCGACTAGTACTATTTACTTTACATTATATGTTTCCAGTAGTTGTCTTCTTCTTTTGTCTTCTTTGTTGATACCTTCATTCTAGTTGGACTTCTGGTACATAGTTATCATCTCCGTTGCACTTTGAACATATGTGGTCTGGATATTTGTGTCCTACTAGTTTGCAGTATCTTGTTAATAACTCGTTTGAAATAAATTCTTTTTTCAATGCTCTGGTAGTTGGTTGCATTTCTGGCTTTAATAATGATAAAATCCATTTCTGGACTTCATCCATATCTCCTTGGCGTAGTTCCTTTGAATTGGCATATATCATCAACTGGTCTCTGGAATAGTAGCTCCAGATAGCATTTCCTTGTAGATAATTGTTAGCTAGTTCTTGAATAATAGTTGCTATACCAATTATTCTTTTATTAGCATAGAAACTTGGTATCTCCATTTTCTGTATCTCGGGTTGTTTCTCTATCTCTTCTGGTATTATCATATCTCGTGTTAGTCCTATCTTTATCACCTGTATTATGGGTTTTATTTCATCATATAGTATTTCCGCTGATGCTGTGTAGAATTTGATGAAGAATAGGTTGCCTTTTGTAATTCTCTTGAAGGTGACAAATGCTTTGTATAGCTCTGGTATTCCAATTATTTCTTCTCCGTCATGGGTATATACTGTGCTAAGTAGTCCGTAGTTAAAACATGTTTTTACTAGGTTTGCTTTTGTTTTTGGCTGGGCTATAAGCCTATTATATCCCTGTAGTTTTTGGGTTACATAATCTTGTGTTGGATCTGTAGTAGTTGTTGATCTAGGGTTTAGGTTCAGAAATGTCTGGATTTTATATATATTCTCAATATATGTTTGAGTAATATGGTTATATACCTTTTTGTTGTGGTGTAGGCTATTAGCATAGGTTGAAGTTTGTGGGGCCATAACTATTGCTTCTCTTGGCTTTTTTGATGTAAATGGCTTATCAAATACGGTATTTAGGTTTACATTGATATGTGGCTTTTTGCTAACTTGTTTGCTTGTACCTGCAGCTGTATATAAAGCAACTGTGTTATGGGTTTTTTGGAGTTTTCCAACGTCTCCTTCTACCTCTGGAAGTTTAGAGTCTTCCGATTGACTTAGCTCCGCATTTTTATAGTCATGCTGCTGACTTTCTAGCTGTTGTAATCTTTTTCCCATACTCTCCATCTGTAAGGATAGAGTAGTAAGGATTGTAAATATGTCTTTTGATTCTTGGCTTTCATCTGTTTGGGTACCTTTGTCTTGATAGGTAGTCTGCAATAACATTCTTGTCAGTCCGTATTACTTCAATTATAAATGTAAAATTTTGTATATTTAATACAAGTCTCCTTATTTCCTTTGTAGTTACTGAATCCTGTACTTTCCGAGTTATCCACCATTTTACTTGTGTATTATCTGTTCTTACTATAAATTTGCTATAAACAATATAGGGCTCAAATGCTAACAAACATTTATATAATCCAAATAGTTCTTTCCTATTTATTTCCCATTTTAATTGTGGTTCCGTGTATGATCCGAAATAATATCTACAATGGTGTTCAATTTTTTCATTATCATATTTATATTTTAGAACTCCTCCGTAGCTGTGATCACTAGAATCAGTTTCTACAATATATGTAAATTGTTTCTTTTCATCTGGAAAATATAGTTTTGGTAATTTTTTACACATATTTTTTATCTTCTGTATATGTATTTTATCTTTTTCGTCAAAATGATATTCTATGTCCTTTTTTAATTTTTTCTGTAATGGTTTTAAGTTTTCTGCTAATTTAGGAATATATTCTCTTACTTGGTTAACCAATCCTAAAAATGATTGTAACTTCTTTTTTGTATCAAGTGTTTCATTCAAGTTAATTATTTTCTGTACTACATGAGTTTGCATTTTTATTCCGTTTTTATCTATTTGTATACCTAAAAATTCTATTTGATTTTTCATTACTTCTGCTTTCTTTTTACTTAAACTTATTCCTGATATTTCTACAATGTGTATGAATTTTTCTAGTAGTTTTATATGTTCGTTCTCTGTTCTAGAATATAGCAATATATCATCTATATATATTATACAATTTTCTAATTGGTTGAAGTAATTATCCATAAAATGTTGATACCTACCTGGTGCATTTTTATATCCAAAAGGTAATACGTTCCATTCGTAAAATCTTTGTGGTACTGTGAATGCTGTTAACTTTTTAGATTCATCTTCTAGTTTTAAATGGTAAAATCCTGATTTACAGTCAAATTTACTAAAATAGTTATATCCTTGTATTTGTCTAATTTTTAGTATTTTATTTGGTATCGGATAATTATATGTTTTTGTTTTTGCATTTAAGTTTCTATAATCTATAACCATACGGCTTTTTCCTCTTTTTTGTACACTATGCTTATTTACTATAAATGCTGGGCTAGTATGTTTACTATTACTTTCTTGTATGTAGTTATTATCTAATAATTCTTTTATATGCATTTTAAATTCTGTTAAATCATTAAAATTGTATTTTAAAGGTTTTTGTGTTATTATGCTATTTTCATCTATTAGTTCAATCTTTATTTTTGTTTGATGTTTTTCCCATCCTTGGAGTGGATTATCATTATATAGTAATTCTAGTTTATCTTGTAGTAGTTTTATCTTATTTATGGAGAAAATGATTATCTCTATATTATGGTTACTTTGTATTACATTTTCTAATTTTTGGGTAATCTTTTCACTTCCTTTAATCCAGGGTGTTGTTTTTCTTACTTTATTATTTACTCTTTTTGCTCCTAATTTTTGTTTACACGGGGTAGTAAACCACCAATGTGTTTTTGTTATAATATGTGGGTATAATTTATCTAAAAATGACATTCCTAATAATATATCTTTATTTGTGAATTCGTAACTATATATTTCTTCTATGGTTAATATTTTATCCCATATTTGTATTTTTATATTTCTTGCTTTATATGTTATCATACTTCCTTCATTATTAAATCTTGTTACTACTATGGAGGTTTTTAGCTTTTCCCATTTACTTTCTGGTAAACAATTATGTCTACACATATTAGCTTCTGCTCCTGTATCCACCATAGGTGTATAATATCTATTATAATATCCTTCTACTATTATTTTGGAAAGTATGTATATCTTTGGCATTATATCAAAGTTCTTTTTATTATTATTTTCTTATTTTCATAACTTATTGTTAATTGCCTATCTTCTAATTTATATGGTTTGACTTTTTCTAACCATTTTATCCCTAGTGTAATATTTTTATCTCCTTGATATATTTTAAAATTTATTAATATTGGTATTCCTCCAATAATTAATTCCTTTTCAGTTGTTTCTTCGTTTTTTCTTAACGCTTTTGGTAGTTCTGAATTTTGTTGTTCTATTGTTACTATCTCTTGTTCTGGTATTAGTTCTCTTATAACATAATTCTCTTCCTGCCCTGTATTTATTAGTATTAAATATTTTCTTTGGTCCATTATTCCTGTTATATAATAATGATGTGGGTTTATTTCTTCTATTTTTTGTTCTATTAATTTTTGTGGAGTGGTATAATTTATTCTTTTTGATGTACTTCTTGATGTACTTCTTGATGATGTTTCTGACATTTCATTATTTATTCGTTTTGATGTGCTTAATCTTTCTTTTACTATTTCTAAATCTTCATCCATGTCTATTTCTGTATAACTGTAATCATTGTTGTCTATAACTGATACTATTCTTTCGAATGGATTTTCTATTTTTATTTTATTTATTTTATTTTTAGCTGTTATCTTATGTTTTGTTGTTAAGACATATAGATTTTTACATCTTGCTGTGAATATTTTACTTCCTGGTGCTAATTCTATTCCAGACATTTTCCAGTATAATACTAATGATTTATCTATATTTTTATCATCTACTACTACTGAATAGTTAGCACTTACTATAAATTTAAATTTTTGGTATATTAAGTTACCTCTTACAGCACTTATTATACTCTTTTCTATAGGTTGTACAATCCTATCATCTGCCAAGTATATTTCTATAGGGGTATCTATTCCTTCCCTAAAACATGCTTTTATTAGGATCTCCGTTCCTCCTAAGTGTACATATTTTATTGGATTTTTTGCTTTTATATCTTGTATTTCTTTATTTAGTAGTCTTTTATTTAAAATTGGTATTTGTGCTTTACCTTTGATGTATTTACAATCTAGCTTAGGATTACATACCTATAAACCTATGGTGAAGTTCCTCTTCAAAATCGCCCATGAGGTGTGGAGAAGATGAAGTTTATGAAAAATGGTGGAAATCCCGTAATGTATTCTGTTTTTGGAACTTAAAATAACTAGGCGAAGTTGGTCATTGCATTCGTGATGAGCTAGGCCTGAGAGACCTTCTCATTCGCGTAAACGGGCTCGTATTCGTGGAGCATTAACTCCTCAAGCCATCGCGTTTACATCCAGGAGGTCGCATTCGCATAGGGTGTAATATCCCTCCCTTGCCCAGGCTTATATGCCTTCGCGTTCGCGTTACCAGGCCCGCGTTCGCGAAGGGAAGACCCCCCAAAGCTTCGCGTTCGCGACCTAGGTAACACATTCGCGTAGAAGGAAATTTGCTTTAGCATGAATAACACATTGCGTTCGCGAGGGTTGTTCCGCGAACGCAAAGAAGAAAACACCAGCACACCAGAACTGAAAAACCTGCAACTTTTATGAGTTCAAAAACCTTCTAAAACTCACCCGAGCCCTCGGGGCTCCAAACCAAACATACGTACTAACTCAAAAATATCATATGAACTTATTCGTGCGATCAAATCACCAAAATAACCCCTTCAACAACGAACTAAACCTCAAAATAAATTAAATATTTCAAAACTTCTTAAACATCAAATTTTGCATTTAAGTCAAATTAATTCATTTTATAGTCAAAACTTGTCATTTTTCACAGATTTTCAGATATAAGCTTTCCGGCTACGCACCCGGACTGTGCACGCAAAACAAGGTGATGCTAAAAGAGGTTTTTAAATCCTTGGAACACATAATTCATTTTAAAAATAAGTGATGACCTCTTGGGTCATCACATTCTCCACCTCTAAAACAACCGTTTGTCAAACAGACAGAAGAAGGAAGTAACTGAGTCAGGGAAAAGATGGGAATAACGGCTCCGCATATTGGACTCGGACTCCCAGGTCGATGCCTCAGGAGGATGACCTGTCCACTGAACACAAACAGAAAAAAAACTCTTCGATATCAACTGATGAACCTACCGGTCTAGAATAGCTATCGGCTCATCCTCATAAGACAAGTCCTTGTCCAACTGGATAGTGCTGAAATCTAATACGTGGGATGGATCATCGTGATACTTCCGAAGCATGGACACATGAAACACTGGATGCACGGCTGATACTACAAGCCACCTCTCCCACTCGATCAAGAATCTCAAACAGGCCAATGAACCTAGGGCTAAACTTGCCCTTCTTCCCAAATCTCATCATGCCTTTCATAGGCAACACTCAAAGTAATACCCGCTCACCGACCATGAATTCCAAATCATGAACCTTGCGGTCGGCATAACTCTTTTGCCTGGAATGAGCTGTACGAAGCCTATCTTAAATAATCTTGACATTGTCCAAGGCATCCTAAACCAGATCCATACCTAATAATCAAGCCCCTCCCTGCTCAAATTGTCCAACCGGAGAACGACACCGCCTACCATATAAAGCCTCATAAAGAGCCATCTGAATAGTCAACTGGTAACTGTTGTTGTTAGCAAACTCTGCTAAAGGCTAAAACTGATACCACGAGCCTCCAAAGTCAACGACACAATCTCGGAGCATATCCTTCAAAATCTGAACGGTTCGCTCGGACTGCCTGTCCATCTAAAGATAAATGCTGTGCTCAACTAAACCTGCGTGCCCAACTCTCGTTGAACTGCCTCCAGAAGAGGGAGGTAAACTACGTACCTCAGTCCGAAATGATAGACACGAGCACACCATGAAGGCAAACAATCTCCCGGATATAAATCTCAGCTAAGCTCTTAGAAGAATAGGAGACTGCAACATGAATGGAATGCACTGACTTGGTCAGCCTATCAACAATGACCCATACTGTGTCGAACTTCTTCTGAGTTTGTGGGAGTCCAACAACAAAGTCCATAGTGATACGCTCCCACTTCTACTTAGGAATCTCAATCTTCTGGAACACACTGTCAGACCTCTGATGCTCGTACTTAACCTGCTGATAATTCAAATACCGAGCCACATACGCAACGATATCCTTCTTAATTCTCCTTCATCGATAATGCTGCCGAAAATCCTGATAAAATCAACTCTCAGAGTCCTTCCACATCGGGCACACAAACTCGACCCTGCAATCTCAGGACCTCATCATCACCTAAGGTAACATGCTTGGCACCTCTGTGTTGCACCGTTTGAGGACACACAAATGGGGATCATCATACTGCCGAGCTTGGATACGCTCCAATAATGAAAAACGAGCAACTGTGCAAGATAACACACGACTGGGATCAGAAACATCCAACCTCATGAACTGATTGGCCAAAGCCTGAACATCCAAAGCAAGCGGCCTCTTACCGACCGGAATATAAGCAAGACTGCCTATATTGTCTAGACTTCCTACTCAAAGCATCGGCCACCACATTGGCGTTTCCCAAATGATATAGGATAGTGATATCAAAATCCTTCAATAACTCCAACCACCTCCTCTGCCTCAAATTCAACTCCTTTTGCTTGAACAAATATTGAAGACTCTTGTGATCCGTGAACACCTCACATGCCACGCCGTACAGATAGTGCCTCCAAATCTTCAACACGTGAACAATGGCTGCTAACTCCAAATTATGAACTGGATAGTTCTTCTCATGAATCTTCAACAGCTGCGAAGCATAGGCAATGACCTTGCCATCCTACATCAGCACTGCACCAAGTCCGATACGAGATGAATCACAATAGACTATATAAGGCCCTGAACCTATGGGCAAAACCAACACATGTGCCATAGTCAGAGCTTTTTTGAGCTTCTGAAAGCTCGGTTCACACTCGTCCGACCATCTGAACTGGGCACCATTCTGGGTCAACCTACTCATCGGGGCTGCGATAGATGAAAACCCCTCCATGAACTGACAATAGTTGCCTGCCAATCCCAAGAAACTCCGAATCTCTGTAGCTGATGCTAGTCTAGGACAATTCTTGACTGCCTTAATCTTCTTCGGATCAACCTGAATACCCTCTGCCAATACAACATGACCTAGAAATGCAACTGAACTCAACTAGAACTCACACTTAGAGAACATAGCATATAACTGACTATCCTTCAAGGTCTGAAGAATCACTCTAAGATGTTGCTCGTGCTCCTCACGGCTGCAGGAATATATCAAAATATCATCAATGAAGACTATCACGAACGAGTCCAAATAAGGCCTGAACACTCGGTTCATCAAATCCATAAAAGATGTTGGGGCATTTGTCGGCCCGAATGACATCACTAAGAACTCATAATGTTCGTACCGAGTGCAGAAAGCTGTCTTAGGGAAATTAGATGACCTAATCCTTAACTGATGGTAGCAGATCTCAAGTCAATCTTTGAAAATACTTTGCCACATTGAAGCTAATCAAGAAAATCATCAATCCTCGGCAATGGATACTTATTCTTTATTGTAACCTTGTTCAACTACCGGTAATCAATATATATTTACATCGATCCGTCCTTATTCTTAACAAACAACACCGGCGCACCCCAAGGCGAAACACTCGGCCTAATGAAACCTTTCTCAAGCAAATCTTGCAACTTCTCCTTCAACTCTTTCAACTCAGGCGGGGCCATACGATACGGCGGGATAGAAATGGGCTGAGTGCCCAGAGCCAAATCAATGCAAAAATTAATATTCCTATCGGGTAGCATACCCAGCAGGTCTGAAGGGATTACCTTAGAAAACTCGCTAACAACGGGCACAGAATCAATAGAAGGAACCTCAGCACTAGAATTACGAACATATGCTAAATAGGCCAAACACCTCTTCTCGACCATACACCGAGCCTTCACATAAGAGATAACACTACGGGTAGAATGACCAGGAGTCGTGCTCTACTATAAACGAGGCAAACCTGGAAAGGCTAAGGTCACTATCTTGGCATGACAGTCCAAGATAGCATGGTAAGGTGATAATAGTCCATCCCCAATATGACATTGAAATCACTATGTCCATAAGAAGCAAATCTATACGAGTCTCAAGACCACCAATCACAACAATACACGAATGATGGACATGATCTACCATAATAGAATCACCCACCCATGTAGACGCATATACAAGAGCACCTAAAGAACCACTAGGCATGACCAGATGCGGCGCAAAATAAAATCGACGCTTCTCTACTACAAACCAGAACAGTACCTGCACCTCCACCTCTAATACCTTTACCTCCACCTCTAGCATCTCTACCTCCACCTCTAATATCTGAGCGGGCTGGACGAGTCCCTCAATGAACCTCCTCACTCTCTCTCACAATGGGAAGTATGATAATAGAATGACGAGCCAAGTTGGTAAATCTGATCTTGTACTGAGTAACAGTCATAGAACCCTACTGGAGATGATCGAACTGCCCCGATAGGCCTCTTTCGGAGTGATGGGGAGAAACTTCTCCAAAAATAGCTGAGTAAACTGCTCCCAAGTCAATGTTAGCGATCCGGCTAGTCTAGCCAAACAGTAATCTCTCCACCAAGTTTTGGCAGATCTAGACAAGCGAAAAGTAGCAAAATCAACCCCATTGGTATCAAGTATCCCCATGTTCCTGAGAACCTCGTGACAGTTGTCCAAAAAATCCTAGGGATCCTCAGAAGATGCACCACTGAAAGTAGTACTGAAGAGCTTGGTGAAACATATACAACCTCCATGAAGCCTCCGAAGACGTAGCTAATCTATCACCGGTCTGCTGTTGTTCGGCTGAAGAAGCGGTACATGACCTTGCTATTCGCGAAAGGACAAGAGTAGAGGATTTAACTTAGCATTGAGAGATAAAAATCACACGACAAGAAAGAATAGATGTGAGGTTTTTCCTAACGCTGTAGCCTCTAGAGGATAAATACAGATTTCTCCGTACCGATCCCGCATACTCTACTAGGCTTGTCTGTGAACTGTGAGACCCATGCAACTTAGAGCTCTAATACCAACTTGTCACGACCCGGATTTCCCACCCCGGGAGTCGTGATGGCGCCTACTAATATGAGCTAGGCAAGCCAATTATTGAACCATCCACCTTTTTACCAATTTTATTCTCTTTAACAATTATGAAGAAATAACATTTAAACAATGGAATTTAACATAAGCGGAAGAAAATAATAAGCCATCTAAACATGAATATCTATTACTACTGTTTGAGTCTCGACTACCCAGAACTGGTGTCACGTTTCACAGACGGTCTAAGAATACTACAAATAAAGGTCTGAAAGAATTTAATACAACACTGTCTCTGGAAATACATGTAAGAAATAGGAAGGTAGATAGAAAGGACATGCCAAGGCCTACGGATGCCTACAGGGCTACCTCAGGTTGCTTGATGAACAAGAGTCAGCAATCTCACTGCGGTCCAAAGTCTACAACACTAGGGTCTGCACAAAAGAGTGCAGAGTATAGTATCAGTACAATTGACCCCATGTGCTGGTAAGTGCCTAGCCTAACCTCGGCGAAGTAGTGACGAGGCTAGGACCAGTCTACCGAATTAACCTGTGCTATTATATAATATACAACGGAAAGTAAAGCAGAAACAAGCAAGCAAAGATGGGAGGGGGAAACATGTTGCGGGGGTATACCAGTATTAACAATAAATCCAGATTAACAGTCTAAGTGCAACTTAGAGTCCACATCAAAACAAGAAACCAATATCCAAACTAAGCACACTTGTGTCAATAATTGTTGCGGTGCGAAACCCGACCCCAATATATAACAACATTGTTGTGGCGTGCAACCTGATCCATATCATTTGTCATTGTTGTGGCGTGCAACCCGATCCACATATATTATTGTTGCGACGTGCAACCCGATCCACCCATAACATTATTACAGCGTGCAACCCGATCTAATATAATATTTTTGCGGCGTGCAACCCAATCTACATATAATAATATTGCAGCGTGAAACCCGATCCACATATAATATTGTTGCGGCGTGCAACCCGATCCACATATAAAATCAACAACAATCATAACAAGAGTCCCGATGAGGGATCAGTAAGGTCTACGCTATCCCGGCAAGGGATTCGACATCATAAGTAATTATGTCTCGGCAAGGGAGAAACAGCTATAAACAAACTTGTTACAACATCTAACTACCTCAGCTATAAACAAACTTGGTCCCCGAGAGTAACTAAAATCCTTACCCAACACAAAGAGTCAACAACCTAAGCATCCGTAATATCAATTAAGAACACAATGCAAGGGAACCACAACTGAACAATAGCCCGACAAGGGGCCAACATAATGATCTCTTCTCTTTCTCACTTTTACTTCACAATTCACTTCACAACTCGAGCCAATGCTCTAGAGGTTCAGTTATCACTTATACTTTCACAATTCATTATACAACTAGAGCTAACGCTACTCAACATTCATAGGTCACAATTCTTTCCACAACTTTACACAACAAATGGAAATCCTCACCAAGACATGAATAATACAACGAAGTTATGAAAATCACAATATAAGACTCACGGTCATGCTCGACACCAATTTATAGATACTCGTCACCATGCCTATACGTCGTACTTAACAAGAAACAAATAGCAAATAGGACACAACTCGTAATCCCTCAAGCTAAGGTTAGACCAAACATTTACCTCGAATTTCCACGGCCAACTCAAGTCTCAAACACCGCCTTTCCTTTCGAATTCGGCTCCAAATAAATTGTATCTAGACATAATCGACTTAATAGTATCAATAAACGCTAAACAATCCAATTCCAATGGTTAATTATAACTTTATAATCATTCTTCCCAAAAAGTCAAAAATTGACTTCGAGCCCGCTTGGTCAAAACACGAGGTTCAAACCAAAACCCGATCACCCATTCACCCACGAGTACGAATATATAATTTTTTTTTAAATTCGACCCCAAAACGAGGTCAAATTCCCAAATAATCAAAAAGCCCTAACTTTACCCAAATCCTTAATTTTCTACCCTTAATCTTATGTTTTAGGCCTAGAAATCTAGTGGGTGTTGATAAAAATGGAAGAAAACGAGCTTAGGATTACATACCTATGAAGACATGGTGAAGTTCCTCTTCACAAATCGCCCAAGTGGTGTGGAGAAGATGAAGTTTATGAAAATTGGAGGAAATCCCGTAATGTATTCTGTTTTTGGAACTTAAAATAACTGGGTAAATTTGGTCTTCGCGTTCGCGTCAGGCTCATCGCGTTCGCGATCTGCTAGGCCTGAGAGACCTTTATGTTTGCTTAAAAGGGCTCGTGTTCGCGTAGTATTAACTCCTCGAGCCATCGCGTTCGCAGCCAGGAGGTCGCGTTCGCATAGGGTATAATATCCCTCCCCCTGCCCAGGCTCATAAGCCTTCGCGTTCATGTTACCAAGCCCGCGTTTGCGAAGGGAAGACCCCCCAAAGCTTCGCGTTCGCGAAGTAGGAAATTTCCTTTAGCATGAATAACTCATCGCGTTCACGAGGGTTCTCTCGCGAACGCGAAGAAGAAAATACTAGCACACCAGAATTGAAAAACCTGCAAATTTTATGAGTTCAAAAACCTTCCGAAATATATCCGAAACTCACCTGAGCCCTCGGGGCTCCAAACCAAACATAAGTACTAACTCAAAAACATTATATGAACTTATCCGTGCGATCAGATCACCAAAATAACCCCTTAAACAATGAATTAAACCTCTAAATCAATGAAATATTTCAAAACTTCTTAAAACATCAAATTTTGCATTTAAGGTCTGAATCACATCAAATGACATCCGTTTCTTACTAAGCTTCACATAATTATCTTAAATCATATATAAGACCTGTACCGGGCTCCATAACCAAAATACGGGCCCGATACCAACATGTTCTAATCAAAATTCATTTCCAAATCCTTTAAACAATTTCAGAAAACAATTTTCTTTGAAAATTAATTTCTCAGGCTTGGGACCTCGTAATTTGATTCCGGGCATACGCCCAAGTCCCATATTTTCCTACGGACCATCCGGGACCTTCAAATCACGGGTTCGAATCCGTTTACCATAAACGTTGACCAAAGTCAAATTAATTCATTTTGTAGTCAAAACATATCATTTTTCAGAGATTTTCACATATAAGCTTTCTGGCTATGTGCCCAGACTGCGCATGCAAATCGAGGTGATGCTAAAAGAGGTTTTTAATGCCTCAAAACACAGAATTTATTTTAATAACAAGTGATGACCTCTTGGGTCATAACACGGGTTAATGCCTTGTCATCTGCAGAATCAGAAGAAAGAAAGGAAATAAGAAGAAAAGAACAAAATGAGAGAGACTTATTGGTGAAATCATTCAAAGCCACCATAAGGCGATGGTGATTGAGAGAAAGAACAAAATGAGAGAGGTTTGATGGTGAAAACCTTTCGGTCACTACAAGTCGAATAAGGACTGTGAATCAGATAGGATAATCGAAGCATGGAAGCCCAGTTTCACGACTCAAAGGTACAACAAGAGTTGAATATTAGACTGGCTTGACAGATTAGGACACTTAATCCGAAGGTGCATGTCATGGTCATTAGAGTTGGAATCCACATCTGATGAATTTTTACTTTGTAGTTTTTTTGTTAGGAATCATCTATTTCTATTGTCCTTTACTTTATTCCTTTTGTCTTGTTTACTTCCCCTGCATGAGTCTGTTTGGTTAGGACAAGTGAAAAATGACTTCAAAATTTGCCACCAACTTTCCAATTGCACAAAGCGGGATCTGGCTAGCACATCAAAGTGGCACAAGTCAGGAAAGAACAGCATGAGCACTAAGTTGTTAACAATCAACGTGAATTGGGGTTCATGTGAAATACAAAGGTTCAGTATATGTCAATTCATGAACAATGCAACAGGTAAAAGGTGTTGGTTTTGAAAGGATCAAGGGTATTTTCTGTAATAAGGTTGACAGAGAAAGTGGTTAACCAGTAACAAGCAAGGTCTGCCAAGTGGAAATTAAAGTAATCATGGCAAGTGAAGGAGCAATAGACCTCAAGGCCAATGCTAGTGACATACGCCAGGAAAGAATAGCGAGCGCACAGAGTGGGTGGCAATTGACGTGCTTTGGGATACACGTGAAGCACGAAGGGTCGGTATATGTCAATTTATGAGCACAATGCAACAGATAGAGGGCTTGAGTTTGAACGAATCAGAGGTATTTTCTGTGATAAGGGTGATAGAGAAAGTGGTTAGTCAATAAACAAGTAAGGTCTTTCGAGTTTAAATCGAAGTTATCATGGGAAGTGAAGGAGAAATCGCCCTCAAAGTTAAGGCCACAAACCAACCACCATGTTTAAACTCACAAGTTTTCTTTGATTGAAACAGGGGCAGGAAATTTCATTTGTTCCAGAGGAACCCTCCGTAAGGAAAGCATGTGTCAGATAGGTTCGGCCGTAAATTCTCAGGACCCTCTTGGATAATGGTGCCTAGTTAAATGTGAAGACCTTCATAAATACTCCTTCTGTTCCAGTTTATGTGAACCTATTTCCTTTTTGGTCCGTTCCAAAAAGAATGAACCCTTTCTAAATTTGGTAACAATTTAGCTTAAAGTTACAACTCTACCCTTAATGAGAAGCTTTTATAACCACACAAATACTCTGGGCCCCATTTGGACTTGTTTAGGACCACAAATTCCAAAAGTCTTCATTTTTTTCTTAAACTCCGTGCCCAGTCAAATAGGTTCACATAAATTGGAACAGAGGGAGTAATAAGATTTAGCGTAAGTTCTACTTTTAGAAAATACAATTTAGCTTTAAAGTTGTTACTCTTAAGATGAGATTCAATTTCAAGTTTTCAGGGCCCACTTGTATAATGGGACTTAGTTTTTGATTTCTTATAGCTCTTTTGATAACAAGATTCAATTAACACTCACAGGTGTTCCCGGTACCAAACTGGGGCAGAAGAGTTTCTTTTGTTTTGTCTGTTTTGTTGTAATCAGGTGCCCACCTGGAGAACAAGGGAAAACAGTTTCAAGTAACAAGGGAAAGCAGGTCGAGTTTAGCAATCAGGCGCCCACCTAGAGAACAAGGGAAAGTAGCTCAAGTTTCGAAGGAAGACTGCTCAAGTTCAGCTATCAAGCGCCAACCTAGAGAACAAGGGAAGATAGTTCAAGTTTTAGAGAAAAGTAGTTCGAGTTTCAGCAATCAGACGCCCACTTGGAGAACAAGGGAAGACAGTTCAAGTTTCAAAAGGAAGATAGTTCAAGTTTCAAGGAAAAGACATTTGAGTTTCAGCAATCAGGCACCCACCTAGAAAACAAGGGAAGACAATTCAAGTTTCAAGGGAAAGTATTTTCAAAGGAAAGCAGTTTAAGTTTCAGCAATCAGGGCCCACCTAGAGGACAAGGGTAAACAACTCAAGTTTCAAGGGAAAGCAGGACGAGTTCAGCAATCAGGCGCCCACCTGGAGAATAAGGGAAGATAATTTAAGTTTCAAAGGGAAGACATTTTATGTTTCAAGGAAAAGCAGTTCGAGTTTTAGCAATCAAGCGCCCACCTGGAGAACAAGGGAAGACAGTTCAAGTTTCAAGGGAAAGCAATTTCAAAGGCAAGCAGTTCAAATTTAGCAACCAGGCGCCCACCTGGAGAACAAGGTAAGACAGTCCAAGTTTCAAGGGAAAGCAGTTCCAGTTTCAGCAATCAGGCACCCACCTGGAGAGCAAGGGAAAACAGCTCAAGTTTTAAGGGAAAGTAGGACGAGTTTAGCAATCAGGCGCCCACCTGGAGAACAAGGGAAAATAGCTCAAAGGAAGACAGTTCAAGTTCAGCAATCGGGCACCCACCTGGAGAACAAGGGAAAGCAGCTCAAGTTTCTGGGAAAAGCAGTTCGAGTTTCAGCAGTCAGACGCCTACCTGGAGAACAAGGAAAGAAGCTGAAGTTTCGAAGGAAGACAGTGCAAGTTCAGCAATCAGGCGCCCACCTGGAAAACAAGGGATTCACTTGAGAATGCAATTTAAGGCAGTAACAAAAGAAGCTCACCTAGAAAGTACGAGTCAACAAAGCTGCAGAAATTGCAAGATCAAATTAGAAAACTCACAAATAGGAATCTTGTAACTTGTAGCCAACAAGCTTAGTTAGTCTTTTTTATTTTTTTTATTTTGATGTAATAACAGGACCGCAGACCGGAACCTCGACGGAATAACACCTTACTCGATTCTCCAACTCATCCTTCCATCATTCAGAACTACACTGACCTGATTCCTTTATAGCCAATGATATGTAGGCAACCTCGGAAGCAAGGTTCGGTCAGATCTTTCAAAAATTCTTCCAACGGAGTATCCAAACGGGCAAAAATCACTCGTATCCACTCATTTTATCTTTGCCCGAAAACTCTTCGTGTTTCTGAGCAAAGAGGGGAAGTTGTGAGTACGTGATATTTGCCCTATATGAAATACTCCTACATATTAAGGAAATGGATTTTACCCAATTGTTGGCAATTTTATAGAATTTTTGTAGGATTTGTTGTTAATTGTTTGCATTTCTGTGCATGTTTACTTTTATTTAAATCATGAAAAATACCAAAAAATATCATGCATTGCATTGAGATTTTATTTTCATATCTTAGGATTAATCAATAAATTAGATGCTTTATTAAAATAAAAATCACAAAAATTGGCTTACTTTTACATTTTTAGCTTTTTAATTTTAGATTAGTAATTTTCTCTTTTAATCTAGGAGCAACTAATTTTTTATTAATATTATAGTTAGATAATTAGTTTAATTTTATAATTTAAATTAATTTAAAAATTTAATTTAGGGGTTTAATTAATTAGAGAAAAAAAAAGAAGAAAAGAATTTAAAAAGGGTTTAATTTGGTCATAATTGGGCCAATGTGCTGGAGCCCAAATTGCCCTAAAACCCCCCCAAATTCGTTCAGCCCTTACCCATCCCAAAACACCCCAACCTACCCAGCCAACCAGTTTGACCTGACCCGCGCCAAATTATACACCATCCGTTATAACACAAAACAAAAAGAAAACCCTATATCTAAGCCAACCAAACCCAAACGGCGCCTTCTCACCTTCAAGTCTTCAACCCTAGCGCTGCCATTCACACGTTCTAGCCACGCAAGCTCCACCTCAATCCCACCCACATGGTCCCCTTCATCTCATCCTCCACGTCTCCCCAAGCCTAACGGATTCTGACAAACAAGAAGATTCCTTCTGGATTTTTCACGTGTTATTTAATTCTTGAGCGATTTGTTGGACGAATGGGAGCCGTGGATGGATTGAAATTAATTAATTCCCTCCATTTGTCCCTAAATTGTTCACAAAATATTGAAAGGATTTTCGAATTGTGGACAGAAGGTTCGAGAATTAGAGAGGTTATATAGGGTGAGGGGTTCTAGGGACAGAATTTTTGGAGAGATTTTCGATAGAAAATTAGGGTTTTATTTTTAGTTTTCTTTTTTTTTTTTGAGTTTTTTATGTGGTCTTGTTGATTTCAGAGAAAGATATTGAAAGTCTCAGTTGTTTTTTGGTTCAAGATTTTACTTCCAAAAAATCAAAAAACTTCAAAAATATGGAGCTCCATTTCTAGTTTTGGATTTGTGTTTGGAGGAAAAGGTTATAGATTTCTTGAAGTGATTTTTTCGTTTTTGATTCTCATCCTCTCCATTTTGTTAAAATCCAAAAAAATAAAATCAAAGAGAGTTTGAATTTAGTTCTTAGTTTAAGTTTTGTTTTCATTTAAAAATCAGAAAAAATAGAAAGAGAAAATAGAAAGGATATCTGATCTTCATTTTTTTTATTTTTGGATTCAATCTTGCTCGTAATGGAGTTTGTGTGAGCATTCGAGGTGCCGATCGCGTTTCTTCCGTGGCTGCTAAGTCCTGTTTCTTGGTTGTTGCTTGTTTTGGATTTTCACTACCGAACTTTTATTGTATTCTACTCCTGCAAGTAGTTGAAGTTTTGCACATTCAAGTGCATTTCATCTCCTGTACTACTTTGTTTAGATGGTTTAAAATACGGTTAAGAAGTTTAGTCTTGATTAAGCTGAAATTTATGCAATGTCGATGAGATAAGTTGCATTTTGATGAAATATGCGGCTACTAGCAGAGCACGAATCTGCGACGCCTTTACTCTCGAATTCTTGTTGTTTACTTTCATTAGTTTGTTGTGTTTGGCTGAAGCTTGGCTAGCTGTGAAAATGTTAGCTGAATCTCATTCTAGCGATGTGCTTTGTTGTTATCTTTTATGAACATTCAGTATACTCTTCTCAGTTGGAGCCTGAAAGAGTGCTGGAAATAAGTGTTGTTTTCTACCTGATGATAATCTAGTCTACGTGCATGTTGCTCTAAATTTTCTACTGTTCCTTGCTCCGCTGTATCCCTATGCCAACTGATAGCCCTATTTGATCGAGAAACAATTGGTGTTGGAATTCATGTTTCAAAAGCTAGAGTGATTGTGAACATTAACCGCTTGGTGTAAATCCTATGTGTTTGAGTTGTCAATTCTATTAGACCTGAACGTTTAAGTTTCAAGTTATACAATTGATGAGGAAATGCAGTTGTCCAAGTCTGTTTGTTTGCTTCTTTTAACCTAAAATGTGCATTTATGTGACAATTTATTGTTTGATTAAGTGAGATGTTCCTCATTTGAAATGATATTAGCTAAGTCCATGTCTTGTGCTCTTTGATTGTAAGCTTATTCCCACGGTCTTAACTTAATCTATGTTAAATCCCTTCCTAGTGATTAAAGCTCGTTAAAGTTTAAGTTCCTCATATACATCTTAGAATTCTAAGACATGGACTTTAACGAACAATATCATGTGAGAACTTATCATGGTCTGATAATGGGTGTATCTGAGTTGAATGTACCATGAATGAAAGTGAATGTGAGAATGTGGCGGGAGCTTCAGTGAAGGTTTAATTTTTGAAATCAGAAGGCAAAGGTATGAGTTGATGTTCGAACAATTAGTGCATGTGCCTAACCTATTGCTCATTTCTATGATTTATTATTGCTAAAAATCCAAACTAAAGTGATGTAATGGAATTTGAGTATCAACTCTGAGATCCCATGTTTGACATCTCCAAGAAAGTCTAAGCATGCACTGAATTATATGTCTGACATTTTTCAGAATGTGTTGGTAGTTTGTTCTGCTATTTTATTCCTTTTCAATACCATATTCTAATTGCTATGTTATTTGTGTGGTTTACATATTATTCTATGTTGTATGAACGAGGTTGGGTGTGACAATTGGGAAAGACCTAGACCATTGGTAATTGAAATTATTCATATATTTTAGGAATTGGGCTTGGTCACATTTATGAGATTAGAGGCTTAAAAGGTAATGATCTTGAGATTTTGTTAAAACACTCCAAAATCTCTGGCCATTTAGCTCACAATCATTGAATTAAGAATTACATACTATGAACATTCGTAACTTGCTTTAGGCGCGACTTAATCTATCATCGTAGTTGTGTACACGTTCGCGTGACATAATCGTGATCTTAAAAAACAAAATTGGAGTGTGTGTTCACGCAACTTCGACTAAACCTTCTTAATAATAATAAAATGTTATTAATTATGGATATGTTCGCGTGACATGATTTTGACGCACCAAAGAAATGGGTACACGTACGCGTGACCTGTTTCAAGATAATTTCTTAATTAAAAGAGGCAAATGCACATAGTTTCTAAAATCAGTAATCAAACGATTTGTTTATGATAAGTATGATCAAAGTGACCATGCTAAAACCACGGAACCGGGAAGGCCTAACACCTTCTCCCGGGCTAACAGAATTGCTTACCAGATTTCTGTATTTCGCAGACATTAATACAGAGTCAAATCTCCTCGATTCGGGATTCTAAACCGGTGACTCGGGGTACCATTAACTATCCCAAGTGGCGACTCTGATCTCAAATAATAATCCCGTCTCGATTGTCACTTAAATTAGAAAAACTTCCTTATACCCCCTTAAGAAGGTGTGACAATAGTAAAAGCCATCAATGAACTTTCTAATCCTCTCCCTCTAAGTGGGAACCAACCAAACTGCATGACGAACCAACTCTGGAAACCTCATCCCATACTGGGTCATAGACATGCCATCCTAATGTAGCTACTCAAACTGCCGGCGCAGCTCCTCCCTAGGGGTTTGAGGCATAAACTTATCCAAGAAGAGAATGGAGAACTCATGCCATGTAAGTGGTGTTGCACCGACTGGCCTGCGCCTCTCATAGGCCTCACACCATCTTAAGGAAACCCCAATGAACTGAAAAGTAGTGAAGTGTTACGCCCCACAATATTACGTTGATGTATGTACTGACATATTATGATGATGTTACCCTCTATAGTAGTATATTACGATGATGTTACGTCCTGTAGTATTATACTACGGTAATGTTACGCTTCGCAATATTAAGTTACGATAGTGTTGCACCCAGCAGTATTCGATTACGGTGATGTTACACTTTGCAGTATTAAGTTACGACAGTGTTGCACCCAGCAATATTACATTATGGTGATGTTATGCTTTGCAGTATTAAGTTACGACGATGTTGCACCCTATAGTATTGTACGTTGGATTTGTCGTAAGGTAATTGTCATCAGTCCAAGTAAAAGATTATTTTGAGATTATAAGGATTATGCTATTTCACAAATGATGAATAAATTCGTAAAGGTGAAAGGGGAAGCAAGTCAATGAATTTTTCATCCGAGTTTGGCATAGTGGGGTAAAATACGGCCCGAGCTAAAATACCCAGTATTTATGGACTAGTGACATGTAAGGTACTACTTGGACATGCTTGAACGGTGTATAAGGTATGTGAAAAGTGAGTAATATTTTAAGTAAGTGGGAATAATTCTCAATTTTTTGGGTTATTGGTTAATTACCGAGTAATGGCATATTACCCAATTAAATAATAAGTGGATAAAAATATAATAATTATCCCCCCCCCCCCACTCTACGTGGAAACTAGCCACATTATCAAAAATGACTAAATCATTCCTTGATTAGGTTTCAAATGGATAACAAGTTCCTTCCATTCTTTCCAAGACATTATCCAAGTCTTTCCAATCTATTCCATTTTAAAAGACTTTACATTTAAAGTCTTAGGAACTGAATTTTGATTTTTAAAATTCAAACTACAAAATCACTCTCATTTTAATGACTTTTCAACGGAACTTTGTTTTCTAAAATTCAAACTCCAAATCACTTTCATTTTAAAGGCTTGCAACAAAACTTTGCCTTCTGAATTAATTCCGTTCAAGTGTCAATGGCAGCAAAATTTCGTTCACAAATTTAAAGAAGCAGAAGCTTCATTTCGTGCAAATAATTCAAGGAATAGGTATGTTAAGGCTATCTCTTCTTTCTTTTGGCTTGATCTATACGATACAAACGAAACGTACAAATGCACAAATTCCATAAATGATTCTATTCATAGAAGTTTTAGAGATATCTATATTCTTGAATTTTCATGTGTCATAATATTTTATCATCTGTTCATGGGTCTCAGAAAAAAATACAAAAGTTGAAAAGAGTTTACTTTATGATATTACTCAAAGGTAAAATAGTCTTATGACATTTCTAGAAATTTTATTAACGTATTTTTCATGCATTGAATTTATGTAGATTGACCCATGACTAGATGGAGTTATATATGTGTATATATGTATGTATATATATGTATATGGGATATGAGAAAGGTTATGGCATTATATATGCACCACCACCTGATCAGCTGGTATACAATGATGATTTCGCCCACAGTGGCCAAGATGATATGATGGGATACCCTCAGAGGCTGATGATGTTATGAAACATGTACCTATACAGGACATGACATTCATATGCATATGCATGATACTATAATTATTTCATGTTTTACAAAGTTATTCAGACTTACAGGTTGAGTCATGTACTCCATATTTCTTCAATGCTTGTTATGTACTTATTTATGTGCCTTACATACTCGGTACATTTTTCATACTAACGTCCCTTTTTCCTGGGGACACTGTGTTTCATGCCCGCAGGTCCCGATAGACAGGTCAAGATCCCTCCAAGAAGGCTATCAGCTCAGCAGAAGATGTTGGTGCGCTCCATTTTCTTCGGAGTTGATGGTTTGGAGATTATGATTTAGACGTGTATTGTTTGGTATGGCGGGACTCTGTCCCAACCTTTTTGACCTTTATGTACTCTTATAGGCTTGCAGACATTTGTCATGTAAATGAAAGATTGTACGGCCTTGCCGGCCTATGTTTTGAGTTTATAAATGATTATGTTGGCCTATTAGGCTCGTATGTCATATGTATATGATGATGTAAAAAGAAAGATACATTACGTTAGTACTCGGTTGAGTAAGGTACCGGGTGCTCGTCGTGGCCCATCGATTTGGGTCGTGACTAAAGTGGTATCAGAACAGTTCTGTCCTAGGGAGTCTACAAGCCGTGTCTAGTAGAGTCTTGTTTATGTGTTTGTGGTGCACAACACTTATAAGCAGGAGGCTATAAGGCATTTAGGACTATCACTCTTTCTTCATACTCTAAATCGTATGGTAGAGCTCAGTTGTAAGAATTCAAAATCCTAACTTCTATTTTACTCGTAATAAGATGATACCTATATCTACAAAGACGGTTGGTAAAAGACATGGCTATGGAAGAGTTGACTCAGAGGAACTCGACTTTGCATCATGCTTATGATGAGTAACTATGAGGTCTTCAGCAGATCATGTGAGTACTGAAAGGTGTAAGCCTCTTGATAAGGAACCTTAAGGAAAAAATATTTATCCACCTTTATGGTGAAAGACAATACTTTCATGAAGTAAAAGAAGCAAGGTGAAGAAGGGTACAAAGCGCCCAGTTAATGAAGATTATTAGTATTACAGTTTCAACAGAAAAATATAAGCATTAAGAGTTACCTTTAGAGGTATGAACAATTGGCCGTACCCATCTCAGTTATGCCCTATGGGTGCTAACATGTGTAGTTTAAGACGGGACATCAGGACCTGGTTAGGGTTAGAGTAAACCAAAATGGAGAATGGATTATTTGTGTTAGTTGACATTTCCGAAGGATATTGCAAGTGTGCTAGTAAATCTCCTTGTGAAACACCCAGATGGTACACTTTAATATAATGCAGTCAAATATGAGTACTACAAAGCCATGCATTATAAGCCTTAAAGGGATACATATTACCTTAGTATGGCTCGTGTTCCTAGTAAAGCGAGAACGTTAAGCAACTTAAAGATCCACTGGATGAAGCAAAAGGGAGCTAAAAGCAAAAGAATGTCTTGTTCGAGTTTTCAGAATAAAGTGATATGCATAATAGCGGGAAATAAGAAAAGAGTTAATGAAGCATTATGAGTAAGATGTGGTACATGGATGACAACAGTAGATCAAAAGATGACAATATTACCAAATCTATAGTCAAGTGAAGGAAGAGACAAGGGGTGACAGGCCTTAGGACAACAAAAGAGTATAGGTCATACAATCAAGTCCTCATTTCGAGAAATAAGTTCGCAACTCTAGCACGATTACCAAGAGGAAAAGTTAGACCCTAGAGTAATAGAAATCAGTATGGGCTGGTGAATAAGATAACTAAATATGAATTAGGGACTGAGTGATTTGGTAATTGTCAGCATCATGAGAATTTCAGATCGCATTCCGGTAATAATAGGACAGACAATAGAAGAAGGTTCATAAGATATTCAGAGAATGGTCATTCAGGAAGATGTTTCCCTAAAGTAAGCAATGTTAGCAAAGTTAAGCTTAAGGGATTGTATGTACTAGTTACATTAAGTGTCACCCTCATGAGTAGGGTATTTGTCATCCTTGGTACAGAAGGATTGCCGTAAGGCGAGTAAGGATCATTGATGTTGAGAAACTATGCAAAAAATGAAGAGGTAAAATATCTATAGGTAGATCCTCATGGCTTCAGCTCTTAGTACACCCCTAAAGGGGGAAATATGGAGGGATGTGATATTAAGTAAAAATTAAGTGGTTCTAATGACCATGGAATGGTAAAGGAAGAATGTGATAAATGAAAGAGGAATGAGATGGCACTTATCAAAATCTTACATATACGCTACAATTCAAGAATATTGTGCAAGAACGACGTTAAGGAGAGGAAGTAAAAGTTCCTTCCTGAGCTATTATTAATAAATAAGGAGCCAGTGCAAGACGTACGTTAAGACAAAATAAATAACCCAAGAAAGATTACGAGGAATATTGATATGAGAATGGGCCAACGAGTAGTTAGTAATTGGTCTGGAAGATCCCAGTTATGGCTAAACAGGAGGTTATAGATGAGTCATCAGATCGTGTGAGATAAACATAGTAGAACCCAACATGGAGGGTTCAGCCTCGAAGAATATCGTTATAATACTTGAGATATATTCAAACAAGAGTCAGAGTAGTTAAAGATACCGTGTGAGTGTTACAAGGATAAAAGAATGTGCCACTGGGAAGACAGTCAAAATATCAGTTCAGAAGCAACCATACAAGCACAAGGGCATGGAAGTAAGCAACAACGGATGATTATAGGCAAGTAAGGACATCAAAAAGTTTCGTAATAAGATCACAACTTTACGAGAGTCAAGAGTTCTCCCTATGTACTACAACGAAAGACTAGCTGAGGAGATATGAAAGAAGGCTTTAACCTAAGCACAACGACCTAAAGAGGAAATGGTTGTGTAACAACAATCTCGCAACAACATTGTAATAATTCCAAAGGAAAGTGGCACCTACCGTGGCTAATGAATGGGAAGTAAGAATTAAAAGTAATATTCGAGAAGTTGCATGAAAACTCTAGCAAGTGTGGGCACTAAGATAAGCTAAGTATGGATGCAACAATGGGCAGAATGACCAGGAAATGTAATAGCTTACGTTGAAAGAAAGCTAAGATGGAACAAAAGAATTATTTGATATATGATCCAGAGTTAGTACGTTATGGATACACTCATAATTATGGAGCATTATCTAGGCAGCATATTTGTTGACAATTATACAACCATAGAAGACTCTGGTATAAGTTAAAAGAAAGAATTGAGCGCGGGGCATGGACAAAAGATAGAATTGTTAAGAGATTGTATCATGGATATCCATAATGCCCATGAAAAGCTAAGGTAATAACTGATACCATGAGCCACAGATCGAAAGATAGCTTAAGCCTATGTAAAGGATGATCAGAAGGAAAAGGAAACTAAAGAATTACATCACCCAAGTAAATTAGGAGTCTGATTATTGGACCTAGAAAAATTATAGAAGTTGTTCTTGAGAATATGACAGAATCACTCTTAATATCAGATGTTCAAGAGAAATAACACAACAACCATAATCTATAATGGCTCTACAAGGAAGGCTGTTATAAGAAGTACCAGCCTCATAAGAAGTCAGTATGAAGCTCCCACCAGATTGTATATGTACCAGAGGTGCGAGTATTATAATAGAGCTTCAAGTTATAGACGTGAATTGCACCATGTGGAAGAGAGGTCAGTAAAGAGATAGAAGATACGATGTAAGATTTTAAGGTAAGTAAGGTAAAGGTGAACAACGTACGAGGTACTCAAAGGCAGAAGATCGTAAATAGTCCATACTTCGGATAGAAGGCTATAAGCATGGGGATCCAATAACCGGGAATGATAGCAGTATCATCGGCAGCATGTCTTCCAGCCTATGGTTTCTAAGTACTGAGAGATCTAGTTAAGAGAATAGAGAAAAGTTGGAGACGATGTGATGTCTCGCTTGACGTTCCATAATAACATAAGAAAATATATGGTGCAAGCAAGTTTCCAGAAAGTTTATAAATGGATATGTATAGTCCGCAAGCTAAAGTATGAAGCGATAAAATTTTAAGAAAACATGAGTAAGGATGAGGAAAGGCAAGTGAAAAGGTGACGAGAATGGATAAGTCTTTAGGATTAAGCCCATGAAAACAAGAATAGCGGACAATTTCTCTATGTTATACAAAGCTCACTATAGCTTTAATGAACTCAAAGGAGTATAAGATTAATAGCATTTAGAAGGAATGAAATGCTGACCTAGTAATAAAATGAGGGTATAATTGTGATAGATATAGGATGACGTTTGGGCCTTCATTTGAATAATGATTTGAAAAAAACAAAAGAAGAGAAGGAGAAAATATTTCGCTGGCGGCAGGAAATTAGGATACCCCCATAAGGTGAATCACATTAAGACACTATGAAATATGATCATGGGAATCACTTCGAATATTCCTTGACATAACTTAATCCCTACGGGCAAAGTATTACGCAAGAAGTTTCAAGTTATCAGTGGTATATTGTAGATCAATATTAAGGCGAATCAACAATAGATGGACAAAAGTCACAAAGTATGAGATGAGATTGGGTCGTCATTCTAAAGATGAGCAGTAATGAGGAAGCATTAAAGGACTTAAATTTATACATATGGAATAAGCAATGAGAGTAAGTTGGGATTTGGTAGCAGACCTCAGCAATTAAAGTAAGAGTTATGGCAGTAAATTCATACAGATGGATAAACAGACCTATGCGATGAGATATAGCAATATTCGTAAATTCAACAAAGTACCTAGTGAAGAACTTCAGTATACCCATATATTCCCAAAGGGGCATCTTATTAAGCTCTACATATGAAGCTTAGAGATTGGGCACACTTACAAGGTCAAAATTGTACAGGCTGCATGATGAAAGGTAGTAACAGTTACGAGATTGGAAGGATTCCAAGTACAGGTTATGGTGTGAGAATGAGGCCTAAAGGGGGAATGCCCTGGACTTTGGACTCATTCACAGGACGGTCACCTAGATGGCAAGGGAAATTCTAAAGTATTCGGAAAATATATGTTATGAAAATGATAAGTGCATCAGTCAACATTCGAGGACGAATGTTCCAAAGGGGGGAATAATGTTGCACGCCGCATTATTACGTTGATGTTATGCTCTGCAGTAATATATTATGATGATGTTACCCTTTGCAGTAGTATATTACGATGATGTTACATCCTGTAGTATTACACTATGATGATGTTACACTTCACTATATTAAGTTACGACAGTGTTGCACCCAACAGTGTTATATTACGGTAATGTTACGCTTCGCGGTATTAAGTTACGACAGTTTTGCACCCAGCAGTATTACATTACGTTGATGATATGCTTTGTAGTATTAAGTTACGATGAAGTTGCACTTTATAGTATTATACGTTGGATTTGTCGTAAGGTAATTAACATCAGTCCAAGTAAAAGATTATTTGGAGATTACAAGGATTATGCTATTTCACAAGTGATGAATAAATTCGTAAAGGTGAAAGGAGAAGCAAGTCAAAGAAAATGAATTTTTTGTCCAAGTTTGGCATATTGGGGGTAAAATACGGCCCGAGATAAAATACCCGGTATTTATGGACTAGTCACATGCAAGGTACTACATGACCACGCTAAAAAGGTGTATAAGGTATGTGGAAAGAGAGTAATTTTTTTAAGTAAGTGGGAATAATTCTCAATTTTTGAGAAATTGGTTAATTATCGGGTAACGGGACATTACCCGATTAACTAATAAGTGGATAAAAATATAATAATTACCCCCACCCCACGTGGCAACTAGCCACATTATCAAGAAATGACTAAGTCATTCCTTGATTAGGTGTCAAATGGATAACAAGTTCCTTTCATTCTTTCTAAGACTTTATCCAAGTCTTTCCAATCCATTCCATTTTAAAAGACTTTAAATTTAAAGTCTTAGGAATAGAATTTTTATTTCTAAAATTCAAACTCCAAAATCACTCTCATATTAAAGACTTTGCAACGGAACTTTATTTTCTAAAATTCAAACTCCAAATCACTTTCATTTTAGAGGCTTGCAACAAATATTTGTCTTCTGAATTTATTTTGTTCAAGTGTAAAAGGCAGCAACATTTCGTTCACAAAATTTAAAGAAGAAAAAGCTTCATTTTGTGCAAATAATTCAAGAAATAGGTATGTGAAAGCTATCCCTTCTTTCTTTTGGCATGATCCATACGATATGAACGAAACATGCAAATGCACAAATTCCATAAATGACTCTATTCATAGAAGTATTAGAGATATCTAGATTCTTGAATTTCAATGTGTCTCTGTTCATGGGTCTAAAAAACGAACGTTGAAAAGAGTTTACTTTATGATATTACTCAAAGGTAAAATGGTCTTATGACATTCCGAAAGATTTTATTAACGTACTTCTCATGCATTGCATTCATGTACATATATGTATGTATTGAAATGGCGTTATATACGCGTATATATGTATGTATATATATGTATATGGGATATGGGAAAGATTATGGCGTTATATACGCACCACCACCTGATCAGCTGGTATACGTTGATGATTTGCCCACAGTGGCCAAGATGATATGATGGGATGCCCTCAGAGGCTAATGATGTTATGAAACATGTACCTATGCATGACATTACATTCATACGCATATGCATAATACTATAATTATTTCATGATTTACAAAGTTATTCAGACGTACAGGTCGAGTCATGTACTCCATATTTCTTCTATGTTTGTTATGTACTTATTTATGTTCCTTACATACTCGGTACATTTTTCATTCTAATGTCCTTTTACCTGTGTGCGCTGTGTTTCATGCCCGCAAGTCCCGATAGACATGTCAAGAGCCCTCCAAGTAGGCTATTAGCTCAGCGGAAGATGTTGGTGCGCTCTATTTGCTTCGGAGTCACTTGTTTGGTTAGTATGATTTAGGCGTGTATTGTTTGGTATGGCAGGACTCTGTCCCGACCTTTATGACATTTATGTACTCTTAAAGGCTTGTAGACATATGTCGTGTACGTGAAAGATTGTACAGCCTATATTTTGAGTTTATAAATGATTATGTTGGCCTATTAGGCTCGTATGTCACGTGTATATGATGATGTAATAAGAAAGATACGTTACGCTGGTACTCGATTGAGTAATGTACCAGGTACCCGTCATGGCCTATCAGTTTGGGAAATGACAATAAGACCCCATTGGTCTCCAGAATACCCGTCGTGTAAAGAACCCGCTAGCACCTATCCAAGAAGTCATAGGCATCCTCTGACTCAGCCCCACTGAATGATATAGGCTGGAGCATCCCAAATCTCTCTAGTCTCCTCTGCTCATCATTTGTCATAACAGGACCCACTTGGTCCTGAGCAACTATAATCGGTTGTGCTGGTAGTACCCCCAGTCTCTGATGTCCATGTATCACCTGCTGTGGATTACGGGTGGGGGGAGTCTAAGTACCTCCCCCAGCCTGAGAAGTGGCTGGTGCAATCTAAACAAAAACCGCATGAGCAAAGCTAGTGCATATAGTCAAAATTTGAGCCAAAGCCTCCTGAAGGACTGGAATCACAATAGGCACAGTTGGTGCCCAAGCTGGCCCCATTAGCTCAACCACATCTGGAACTTGCTCCTGAGCTAGAGCAACTAGTGGATCTGCAGATGCTACTCTAGCTACTATGCGAGCTGCAAGGCAGTCGTACTTGCTAGAACAGTATTAGTGCATGGATTTGAAGGGTGAAATGTTAGAGGAGATTTCAACTGTAGAGTGAATATGAAAGAGTGAAGTGCTAACTATAATGATATCGTAAGGGCAAGAAATAATGACACTTAGCAATATATGTTGCTTCTAGTAGTGAGATGATATTTGGATACAAAAATGAAATGAATGTAGCCAATCTATCCTATTGTCACAATGATGAGCATATCAGCGTAATGATGAAATAAAAGTCAATGTACCATGAAAGACTGGAATGGTAAAATAAAGATTTCTAGTTGTGGAATAAGGAGCCTATAGTAGTGGGTGGTCATGTAGATGGTCATCAGAAAGTTTCCTGTGAGATGACAGTTTAATAAAAACTTTGAGTGGCAGGCAAGAGTTTGAATTAGGTTTACTATTAAGTGAGGGAATATCGAAACAGGAAGAGTTCACCTTAAAGGTGATGGTTTAGAAAATAAGATTTCTTATTCACATTTGTCAAGATTAAGAGGAAATTTTTGATAACTTAGTGATGAAATGGGCAAAAATATCGTAAAATATTTGTAGGAAATTAATGACTCATTACAAGCAATAGTCAGGATATTCTGCATCAAGGATGTTAAAAAGTTATGTCTGATATTTACATATTTAATGGGCAACTCAAATGTATTCTTACAACTTAAAGGCATGTGTGATTTGAATTAAATTAAAGTGCTGGTGGGAAAGAGGGAGTGATTTGAATTATACATTGAATTTTATCGAATAAGGGAGTCCTTTTAATATATGCACACTTTGCACGGAATAAAACAGAAATGGGTAATGCAATGCTTATTCTTAAATGATAAATGATATTGTATACCAAAAACGAAGTATGTTAGTAAAAAACATGGGTTTAAGGAAGAGCACTAATCTTAAAAGGTGTAAGTTTCATCATGATAGCATTGATATGTGAGTGTTGGAAACTTACGGGCTATGGAAGTATGTCTATGGCTCACCCAAAAGTAGATAAAATTTCATATTTTGTTAGACAAACATCACAAGAAACTCAATAGAGTGAAGGAGTTGGTTAAAGTTAAGAAATGAAAACTTAAACTCTGGTATTCGAGAATGGATGGTTGAGTAGTATCGTAAAAACGATGAAACTAGGATGAACATTTTTCATATAGCAAACTTGTGAGCAATAATAGTTATCAAGTTGGGATCTTCAGGAACTCTAAAGTCACGAGTGAAAGTGGGGGTATTAATTACCATGTGATGGATGAATCTAGGATAAATATCTCATTAGTCTTTGGAAGGAACAAAAGAACATTCCAGAATAATTTTAACGGTTAAAGAACATCAAGAGTCCTAAGTGGGAAAATCATGCTTGGTAACAAGAATCATGAAAGGTAAAAGACTTATTTGAAAGTACTATTTATGAAAGAATTTCAAGTCTTCAATTCGGAATGGACAAGTTCTGCATGTACAAAATGGGCAATACAACTTCGCTTTTATCAAGCATGAGTTAGAGCCCCGAGAGCTAAAAAATTAAGGCAACATGGAAATTCGTTTATTCTTTTATCTTAATGTCACGACCCCAACCCCGGTCATGATGGCGCCCAACACACGGCTAGGCAAGCCCGACCATTCAACAACATTATCTCAAATTCTTATTCAGATTATAGATAAATATCATAGAGAATTTACTAAGTCATCACTCTCAAGTGTATAATTAATTATAAAACCTGCGGAAATTCAACTAAAATTCCACACCATAGCCCAATAAAATCCGGTGTCACGAATATGAGCCTCTAATACAGAATATCCACCTATTACAAGTGTGTCTAGGAAAAGTGCGGAATAAAAGATAGAGATAGAGGGGAGAGATCAAGGCTGCGAACGCCATGCAACTACCTCAATACTCCCGGATACTGCTGCTCAGCTAAACAAATCCTCACTCAGCCTGTGGTGTACCTGGATCTGCACGTAAGGTGCAGGGAATAATGTGAGTACTCCGACCCAGTAAGTAATAAACATAAATAAAGGCTAAGAATAAGAAATCGTGGAAAAATACAAAGTAAACTATAACTGGCAGTTTAGAACAACAAATAGTGAAGCAACAAGTCAATTAAATCAGAGTACCAAATACTGAGACAGGTATAACAGATAAAAACAAATGCATGAGTGCAATGCAATGCATATGATGGTACTCTCTAGTACCCACTGCAGCGTGCAGCCCGAGCCATCCATTTTATTTATCGTTGACGACGCTCACTAGGGGTGTGTGCAGACTCCGGAGGGGCTCCTACAGCCCAAGCGCAATATCAAGCCATCTCGTGGCATTAAATCTAGGCCCTCGGCCTCATATCAATATCAGTATAATCACCCAGGCTATCGGCCTCAATATCAATGTAATCAACCAAGCCCTCGGCCTCAATATCAATGTAATCAACCAAGCCCTCGGCCTCAATATCAATATAATCAACCAGGCTCTCGGCCTCAATATCAATATAACACTGCTGCGGTGCACAACCCGATCCATGCTCAGTCCAGAAATTATCATAAGCCCCTTGGGCATTTGTAAAACAGTAGTTCTCAGCCCGAAATATCATTTAGAAATATCATTTAAGTTTTCAAATCTTAGAAAGATGGCTGAGTTTGCAAAACAGTATTTAAATCCTTGGACTGAGGTCAAATGATATGCAAAATATACGAAAGCAGTGATATAAATCCCTGAAGGATTTAAATAATTGGCAAGAAGCCTACAATTGGAAACATGACTGAGGATATAAATTCTTTAACAAAATAAGTGAGGAAAACCAGTCAAAAATCCCCTAAGGGTTCTACAGGTCGGCACAAGGCCCCAAGCATGGCAACAAGCCCAATTCACAATAATAAAGTATACGTCTCAACCAAAAATATAGTAAAATATCTCTCGGGACGGACCAAGTCACAATCCCCAACGGTGCTCTACCCCACGCCCGTTATCCGGCGTGCAAGTCACCTCAATATAGCGTTACGATGTAAAATTCCGGGGTTTCAAATCCTCAGGACATCATTTACATCAATTACTCACCTCAAACTAGCTATTTCTCTAGCTCACGACGCCTTTGCCCCTTGAATTGGCCTCCACGCGCGTCGAATCTATCCAAAGTCAGAACGAATATGTCACAATATGCTAAGGGAACAAAGCCCAAGCGAAAACATTCGAAAAATATCAAAAATCTCGAAATTAGCAAAACCCGAGCCCCGGGCCCACGTCTCGAAATCGGGTAAAATTTACATTTTCAAAATCCTCATACCCTCACAAGTCTAACCATAGCAAAATTATCCAATTCCGATACCATTTGGTCCTTCAAATCATCATTTTACATTTTTGAAAGGTTCCACAATTTTCTTCCCAAATTCCATCTCAAATCACGAATTAAATGATGAATTCAGTGATAGATTCATGTACTCTAACCAAATTTGAGTTAGAATCACTTACCCCGACCAATTTCTTGAAAAACCTTCGAAAAATTGCCAAAATCCGAGCTCTCTAGGTCAAAATATCAAATAAAACCCAAAACCTCATATTTATAGGGTACCCCTCGGATTCCGACACCGCTGACCGCACAAAAATGACCGCGGTCCGCGTAAAATCAGCGGGGTACGCGCAGAAACGTCCGCGGTCACGCAGGCCTTGCTCTGCAGGAACAGGCTTTAGTATATTGGCGATAACCTTCGCTACAGATGTCCAAATTGCAAAATCTATACCTTTCTGGAAACTAGACACAAAGGGCTACAACTTTCGTTTTTGTATCACCTAAGAATTCCTTGTGGATCAAAGGATATGAGCTTCCGAAGTAGGACCTGTAACCTGCAGTCTTCAGGGACCGAGGCCGCAGCCACTTTGACGCGGTCAGCGCTAGGACAGTGCGCCCAGCGCGAAAAGGGGCGCGGTCCGCGCCACAACTGCTGCCCCCTCCATTTTCTAAGTTCCGGGGTGTCCGTACTCGCTCAAAACTCACCCGAAACACGCCCGAGGCCCCCGGGACCTCAACCAAAAGCACCAACGCATCCTAAACATTATTCAACCTCGTTCCAATCATCAAAACACCTCGACTAACACCAAAAATCATCAAGTCACATCGAATTCAAGCCTATGAATCTCAAGAACTTCCAAATTCCATTTTTGATCAAAAACCCCAACCAAACCACGTCCGAATGACCTCAAATTTTGCAGACAAGTCCAAAATGACATAACGAAGCAACATAAACTCTCGGAATTCCATTCCGACCCTCGGATCAAAATCTCACCTATCAACCGGAATTCGCCAAAATACTAACTTTCGCCAATTCAAGCCTAATTTTACACCGTACCTCCAAAACCACTTCCGATCACTCTCCTAAGTCACAAATCACCTCCCGAAGCTAAACGAACCATCGGAACTCACATCCGAACCCTCTAACACATAAGTCAGCATCTGGTTGACTTTTCCAACTTAAGCCTTTCTTAAAAGAGACTAAGTGTCTCATTCTTTATCAGAACCAATCCGATTTAACTCTAACACACCGAATACCGATAATGAAATATGAAGAAGCATAAAATGGGGGAAACGGGGCGGTAAATCACGTGACTACGGGTCGGGTCGTCACACTTAATTTTTTTAAAGAAAGTTTAATCATAGGCAGAGTTTTGGTATATTTGAAGATACTTTTCAGGTACAACTTGACGTATGCATAACTAAAGAAAATGAAGGATGTAGAGTAGCAATATGAGAGCTATTTAGTAGCTATTGTTGATATTGAATGATATTCATATATGTTACAATTAAAAAGTTTCAAAGATTTGTATTTGAAGAACTTATGGTATATGTACAGCCGAGTGGGGCCAAGATAGTACATTATGTTGTATATTGTTGGTTGTTGAGCTATGTTGTTGATGGTGCCCGTGTGGGAGATTATTCTTGACAGGTTTTTTTGGATAGTCCCAATTACAGGAAAAACTCTACCGAAATTTTTTAAGAATTTGAGGAGATAGCTAAATTTGACGTGTAATTGAGTTGAGATTTTGGAGATAAAGTGTAATATCAATATGAAGCGGCGAATGATTAAGGATGGTTATTTAAGAAAAAAGGAGGATAACTTCTTGTATATGAATAATTTATAAAACATTCAAGGACAAATGTTCTTAAGTGGGGGAGGTTGTAGTGCCCTGGGAAAAAAGTGTTGAAATATTATAAGGTCATTAAGAGGTCCGCCGTGTGCTAATAATATTTATTTGTATGCGAGTGTTAATTAATAATATGAAAATATCCCATGAACATAATTAAAAGTGTACGAGGTGTATTTGAAATGATATAGGGTCTAAGGAGAACCCTTAGGACAAGTCAAGTTGGAAATTACATGATAGACTAAAGTTCTAAATGAGTATGCACAAGACCTAACTTTGAACGAGCATATCTTGATATATATAAAGAGTTATGTGGTAAACAACCTATCAAATGAAACATCTTCGAGTTTAGTTTCTAAGGCTTAAAATCATTCGTTATTTGGACATTTATATAAGGCGTTATGGATGTTTTAGTAAAAGGTGTCCAATAGGGAAAAACTTGGGATACGAGGTACAACCTACAGAGCGCAAGGTACAACTCGCTGAAGCACATGTGCCTTTATAACATAGTCATGGGCAGCAACCATTTTTAGGGATTTTGCTTTAGCTAGAGATTGGTTCTTTCTTGGTGGATTCAACTTTAGGGACTACTTAGGAATACAAGGTGCTTTTTATGGATATTTTAAGTCAATAACATCCTATTAACACTAGTATTAACATCATTCAATCATGGAAATCCCTAGAAATCTTTCAAGTTGTTCAAGAACACCAAATTTTCCAAACACTGAATTTTTAAGAAAAAGCTTCAAGAAGGTAATCATAATGCTTCAAACTATTTATTATGAGTCGGTGAGAGTAATTATAATATTTTCTTCAAGTTTTTATGGTTGGATAATTGATTTCATAAACCCTAGTTCATGGAAAAAATAGTGTTCTTGAGAAATGATGGAGAGATAAATAGTGTTCTTAGAAATTAAATTAAAGGATGCAATGAAACTATGGAATAATTTTCTAGCTAAATTGAAAGTTGTAACAACCCGACCGGGTGTTTTGAGCATTAGCATTCCGTTCAGCTATTTGGAGTCTTGATTAGCTTCGTATGTATGTATTATGACTTATGTGTATCGTCGGTTTTCGTTTTCAGGTGTTTCGGAATCAGTTTGGAAGAATGAATTTCATGTTTGAAGCTTTAAGTTGGAAGAGTTGACCAAGTTTGACATTTTAGTATTTTACCTGGGTTTGGAGTTTTGATGGTTTCGCTAGGTTCGAATGGTAATTTTGGACTCGGGCGTATTCCTGAATTTGCATTTGGATATTTCTAGAAGGTTTCGGCACTAATTGGCAAAAGTTGGAAATTTGAAGGTTTGGAATGTTCATAAGTTTGATCGAGTGTTGACTTTGATGATATCAGACTCGGATTGTACTTTCGGGAATTGTAATAGCTTCGTTGTGTCATTTGGGACTTGTGTGCAAAATTTGAGTTCATTCCGAGTTGACTGGGTATGGTTCAACACGAGTTTTAAACGTTGAAAGTTCAAAAGTTCATTAAGTTCGATTTGAGGCGTGATTCGTTGTTTGATATTTTTATGCATAATTTGAGGCCTCGATTAAGTTCTTGTTATGTTATGGGACTTGTTGGTATATTTAGACGGGGTCCCGAGGGGCTCGGGTGAGTTACAGACATGGTTCAGATCATTTATCTCCTATTACATTGCTGAAGGAATTTCTGGTGCTAGTGTAGCTGCATCTGCAGAGTCTTGGTCGCAAAAGCGACTTTAGAGATGTGGGTTGTTCATCACAGAAGCGGGAAAAGGGTAGGTGAGGAAAGATCGCAAAAGCGGAGATTTGAACGCGTGTGCGGATGCACATGTGCGGTTGGCTAGAGCGTAGAAGCGAGGTCTTGCACATGAGCGGATGATGGCTCGCATCTGTGATGTTGCAGAAGTGGATATTTTGTCCGTAGATGCGAGGGTTAAGTTTTCAGCTTGTTTTGCAGAAATGGATCCATTGTCGTAGAAGCGGCTCATTTGTTCGTAAAAGCAAAAATGGCTGGGCAAAGTTATAAATGGAGGTCTTGGTCATTTTATTCATATTTTGAGTTGGGAGATTAGATTTAGATGATTTTGGAGGCAATTTTCACCATATGGATTGGGGTAAGTGTTCTCTACTCGGCTTTGATTAAATTTCGTGAAGCTGCCTTCATTTTTGGCAATTGGTTGATGATTTCAACCAATTCGGGGTTGAGCATCAATTCGGGGCTAGATTTGAGTGAAACTAGATGTTGGACTCTTAACTGAATGGGTTGTCGGATTTTGTAAGTGTTGTTAGGTTCTGAGGTGCAGGCCCGGGTTTGACTTTTTGGTTAATTTTGGGCTTTTGATCAAAGATTCGACCTTTATGGATTGGGTTTGTTTCCTTAGGCATTATTTGATGTATTTGAGTTTATTTTGTCTAGTCGAGCCGTTCAAATGTTGATGCACGTGGGAGGGCATTCTAAAGTATTGTTTGTCTTGCTTAGTATTGGTTTTGGATTGTTCAAGGTAAGTAACACTTCTAAACTTGGTGCTGAGTGTATGAACCCCTAAATATACGTGTTATGTGTTTGGTGTTGAGATGGCGCACATGCTAGGTGATGGGCATATGGGCGTGCACCATGTGAATTATGACTCGATTAATTTTGTGGTACTATGTAATGACCTATTCTTGTTTCTATCTATGAAATTCCTACGTGCTAGAGTAATTGAGTTGTGATCCATGTTAGAAACCATGTTTAGGCTTTATACTTATAATGTTAGAACCCACTGAGGTCATTTCTGTTATTGATTTATTTACTTAAATTGTAATTACATACTCCGTCATACTCATTCATTTCATATCATATCTCAACCTTTGTCATCATTTGTCTCATGTCATATTATCATGGTTTTGGTTGATTGGCATGAGATTCGTGAGGCTGAGAGACTGGAGAGATTGATGACTAAGTGAGGCCGAGGGCATTATTTTGAGGATGTTTATGGGATCGGGCTGCACGCCGCAACAAGCTTTATTGGTTCATGCTATGAGTGGATTATATTATCTCTTGGGCAAGATCCGCCCCTCAGGAGTCTAACCTTCCAGCGGTGAGTGAAGGTACCTATTGAGTGCGAGTGTCAAGCAATTGTGAGGACTGAGTGACTGTAAGGACCAAGTGATTGTGAGGACTGAGTGAATGGGAGGACTAAGAGAATTGATACTCCGAGAGTATGCATATGGTTTTATCACAGCGTTGCATTACAGTTGACATGCATACTTGGCATGTAGACATGGAGATGCATTTTCTTATGCTGTGCAGCATCACGACATTCATGACTTCACATACACATTGACTTGTAGGCATAGAGATGTACTTTCCTCGTGCCATCTGATAATGAAATATCTTATCTGTTGTTGAAAGTTTTTGGGAAAAATCACAATTTTCATATTTACTCATATTTTGGTTAATTCGATGAAAGATTTGGGTTTTACTGTTATACTTGAAAAGCATGCCTATTTTCCTGAACTGCGAACAAGCTAATCATCATATCTTTGAGTTATTACTTGTAGTGCTTTATTTACATTGTTATGAGTTGTTCATGGTTGTTAGTATTGGACTCTGACTGTTATCCAAGCTCGTCACTACTTTCAACCTAATGTTAGGTTTGTTACTTATTAAGTACATGGGGTCAGTTGTACTCATACTACACTTCTACACCTTCCGTGTAGATTTTGGATGGTGATGTTGCTGCATATGGCGGAAGATGACATTGAAGGCGTACTTGCATTCCGGTCATGGTTGTATGTTGCTCTTGGTAACTTTAGAACAATTATTTGTATTTATTTCATATCAGCTTTGTAAACACTAAATTAGAAGCTCATGATTTGTACTACCAGTCCTTGGGAAGTGTATAAAAGTTTAGTTATATCATCATTATTTCTTCTAGTAAATCTCATTTGATTTGGATTGTTGCTAATTGGCTTACCTAGCGGGCTGGGTTAGGTACCATCATGACTAGTTTGATTTTGTGTCGTAACAAGTTGGTATCAAAGCTCTAGGTTCATAGGTTCTACGAGTCATGAGCAAGTGTCTAGTAGAGTCTTTCGGATCGGTATGGTGACGTTCGTACCTATTTTCGAGAGGCTACATGGCATTTAGGATAAACTTCCCATCTTTCTTTCTTTATCGTGCGGTATTGATTCAGCTTGAAGCGTATCACTTTGAATCCATTCTACTCACTCGTATGCGTACGTGAGTGCTCGATATCATCTGTGCATTAACAGCTTGTGATTCCATGGATGAAGTGCAAGATATGTTTTTTGTGAGCTGATAATGGGCCAGTTTGGAAGACTTGAGGTCGGGTTTTAACTGTAGCTTGAGCACAGTGATGTTCAGTTGTGTGAGCATGTGCTTTTGGACTTCTATGTCTAGTGGTGTCCCTATGAGTGGGACTGGTGGCTCGGTGAGTGGTTTGATGGCTATATGGTGAGTATGATATGATAGCAGGATGTGTTCAGGTGGTTTGGATGTGATGAGAGGAGTTTGTTTGATATGTGAAAGGACTATTGGGTGCTTGATTTCTATTTTGATGTGTTGTAAAGTCTCAAGTTATGATCGTTTTGAGAGGTCTTTCGTGTTGTTTATTTGTGGAGCAAAGTAGATTCTCATGTCTTGTTGATGAGTTCAGACTTAAGGAGATTATATGATTGCGTAGTAGTTGTGGTTGTGAAAGGGTATAGAGATATGTCAATTTGAGGCTTAGTAGGTGGGCTATATCCTCTGGGGTGGTCTACGGATGTGTGATCCTTATGATTTTGTGTGGAGGATTCCGTTTCTACAGTGGGTATATGTGTTGCAATTTGATTTTGGATTGGTTGAGAAAGTTGGTTTAGCTATCACGAGGGTGAATGCGAGCTTAGCAGATGATTTGAGGTATTGTATTTTTTTGTGTTACATGATCTTATAGAGGATTTACTTGAATCTCAATGCAGTATTATGGTATGGGCATTGTGAGTTATTGAGCGTTTTGACCTATGTCTTTGAGCCAAGTGGGGAAGTCTACTATCGATGATTTGATTACATGGTTACGTGTCGCATTGGTTTCTGTCTGAGGCATACTTTTGGATCGGATATGACTTGCAATATTTGGTTTTGAGGATGACATAAGCAAGGTAATTTCTGGATGCATAGTGTATTATACTTTATGGATATATGGGAATCATAGAATTTTTGAGTTGTTATTCATGGAGGATGTAGTGCACATGGTGTAGGAATTTGCTCGTATCTAAGTTGCATTAAGGTGAGGTTGCTTCTTTAGGTGTTATGGTGCTAATGGGGCACAGGTCATTCGGCCCGGTTGGGCGGTGCAATTGAGATTTGTGTAGAGTGGAAGATTCACTAGAAGGTTCTAATAAATTCAAGATCTATATATCACAATTGAGAATTTTCCAGATTTGTATATGGCTAGAATCTTAAATTTACATTGGATGCTGTTGAGACTCGCAATATTTCTATATTATTATGGACTCTACATTTCAGTATCTGGAAGGTGAAGGAACATCTTTAAATTCACAGAAGATCTCTTCAGAGTGGGTGTCTCTGTTGTGGTATTTTTTGGGTGTTTAAGAAGGAATACAACAACTTATGGGCCTTATGGCGGTGTGGTTTTATGCTAGGATCTCTTGTGGTGAGCTTTAGGTAAGGAACATGGTGTTTTGGAAATGAGAATTGTCAATTTGAGGGTAATTAAGAGGGAACTTAGAGAAATATGATAGCTTGATAGTAGGTTAGACCAGCACGGTAACGGATATGATCGGTTCTTTGGGTACTTTCAATGTGGTGAGTCTCTATAGGTATTTTGTGGCTTTACTCTTAGGTTTGGCGACCTGCATGGCTTGGTTGAGTTAGAGAGATCTAGTTCTGATGGCTTGTTTATGTGCAAATGGGTTTCGAATAGTTCTTGATGGTTTCTACCACGGTTTGAGATGAATATTTCTTACCGGCATGAGGAACAAGTTGCGTATTATGATTTTCACTTGGATGGGACCAAGTGAAAGGTTTCTGACTGATCGAGTATGTATTATATTGCTGACTCAGAGTCTATTATGAGATTCTCATACTTTCATATGATGGCATGATAGATGTGGTGTGTTGTGTTGGGTTGAGATTAGCATGTGCAAGGTCATAGTTCAGTTTTGAAGGGAAGGTTATGAATTCTTAGAAAACATGGATGGTTTCAGATGACTAGATGAATGCTATTAATCCTTGGTATTACCTTAGAAGTATGCGCATGTCAGAAGGCACAATGTGTTTTGACTTACATATGCTTCTTTTGTATTGCGACACTCTCCTGGTTGATTGACTGCTGATATTCAGATTTTTTCTATATGGCATGGAAGAATTATAGAATTATTTCTCATGGGGATGATTATGCATGAGAGATGTATTAGTCATTCGAGTGGTGAAGTTGGGATCGGCTATGGTGATTCATGTGTTACATGGAATTAGGGACTGGGAGTTCTTAGAAGCAGATTATTTCTAGGTTGCGGACTATGAAGATGTGTCCAAAGTTGGCTAGATGGTGGTACGTGTTATGGTTAGGTCATTGCAGATTTTTGGAGGGCCATTATCCATTTGAGGAATAATCACAGTTAATTTGGGGGACCATTGATATGCCCAATGAGAATGTGTATTCTACACCGGGTCAAAATTTTTGACTCAGAACTATTTGTGTTGAGGGGTGTGGCATTCGGTTAGAGTTGGGCTTATTTTTGTTCTGATATAATCAATGTGTTACTCTTCTATGCTACGGGTGGTTGTGATTTGTTGGTTATATGCACACACGATGTAGTTCTATTTGGGCCTTTTAGCGGAATTCGAGCGAGATAGTTATTGGGGTGTTGAATGGTTGATTACGTGGGCTGTGGTATATTGTGTCATTCACCTCTCCATGGCTTCGCCATGCGTTTTGTGTACATGATGTCGAATTGTGTATGGTTATTGATTTTCAGTATTGTGACTTAAGGTATTTCATGTGGACCAATGTTTGGGTGGGAACACACATTGAAGCAGAGTTGTATTGCGATATTATCCTTGGTGTTAGATTTATATGTCTTGCTTCTACTATACATGATGGGTTCAAGGCACTGCGGTTGTGGTGGTACTTGTTGAGCTCGCGGAACTGTTCTCTCATTTGAGTCATTTTCAATCTTTGGGTACATTTGAATTGTTGCATATTGGAGCACGTATTACACGGTTTGTGGCTTACGGTTGTATTGATGTGGCATGTCAGTAGAGTGTCGGTATTGATGAGATGAGATCGTTGGACCTAGCATGGATGATATTGGATTTGATTACGGTAGGTATGGATGAATAATATTGGTTCTTGATGGATGAGAGAGGGCTCCCTAACTTGATAATCAGATGAGTAGTTATGATTTTCTGTATGTTTCTTCCATCATCAGTAGTGTACGAAGGTTTTAAAATGAGGTTCTATTTGATATAAGTTTTATTACCGGTGTCAGGTTTGTTTTGAGCAGTTACTGTGGTCAAAAATCATTGCTACGAGTATGCGAGTTATGCGGTATATCATACGATTACATTTTCGGTTATGGTTATAGCTTGCTATAGCTTGTTCAGACTTATACAATGAGTAGATGTGAGATTCAGGTCTTGTAAGGAATTTCAGATGTTGGAAATTGGGTTCTAAAGTTTACGGACTAAGGTTAAAGTAATGATCTTCAGTTATGATGTGTTGTCAAGCTTACATGGATTGGGTGATGTGGGATCACCCTTGAGTATGTGCATGGTAAGGTTACACGGCGATTCAATAGCTTTCAAATGATTCGGGGCACGCTCGAGCACGAACGTAACTGCAACAACCTGACTATTTGTTTTGAGCATTAGCATTCCATTAAGCTATTTAGAGTCTTGATTAGCTTCGTAAGATGTATTATGACTTGTGTGGATCGTCAATTTTGGTTTTCAGGTGTTTCAAAATTAGTTTGGAAGATTGAATTTCATGTTTGAAGCTTTAAGTTGGAAGAGTTGACCAAATTTGACTTTTTAGTATTTGACTTCAGTTTGGAGTTTTGATGGTTTTGTTAGGTCTAGATGGTGATTTTGGACTCAGGCCTATGCCCGAATTTGGATTTGAATATTTCTAAGAGGTTTCGACACTAATTGGCGAAAGTTGGAAATATGAAGGTTTAGAATGTTCATAAGTTTGACTGAGAGTTGACTGTGATGATATCTGATTCAGATTTTAGTATTGGGAATTGGAATAGCTTCATTATGTTATTTGGGACTTGTGTGCAAAATTTAAATTTATTGTGAGTTGATTGGGTATGGTTCGGCACAAGTTTTGAAAGTTGAAAGTTCAAAACTTCATTAAGTTCGATTTGAGGCGCGATTCATGGTTTGATGTTGTTATGCATGATTTGAGGCCTCGCGTAAGTTCGTGTTATGTTTTAGGACTTGTTGGTATATTTGGACGAGGTCCCCAAGGGCTCGAGTGAGTTACGGACGTGGTTCATATCATTTTATCCCTTGTTGCATTACTGAAGGAATTTCTGGTGTTGGTGTAGCCGCATTTGCAGAGTCTTGGTTGCAGAAGCGACTTCGGAGATGCGGGTTGTTCATCGCAGAAATGGGAAAAGGTTGGGTGCGAAAAGATCGCAGAAGTGTAGATTTGAGTGCATGTGTGGATGCGCAGTTGCGGTTGGCTAGAGAGCAAAAGCGAGGTCTTGCGTAGGAGCAGATGATGGCTCGCACCTGCGATGTCACAGAAGCAAATATTTTGTCCGTAGGTGCGATGGTCAAGTTTTCAGTTGGTTCAGTAGAAGCAGATGTATTGTCGCAGAGGCGGCTCATATGTTCGCAAAAGTGAAAATGGCTAGGCAGAAACTATAAATCGAGGGCTTGGTCATTTTATTTATATTTTGAGTTGGGGGCTCGGATTTAGATGATTTGGGAGGCAATTTTCACCATATGTGTCACGACCCAAGTTCTCTCTCCGTGAACTGTTGTGACGACACCTAGTCTCTACGACTAGGTAAGTCTAACATTTACGGAAAAAGAAATGAAAACATAAGAGCTAACAACTAACAGGTAAATTTTAATAAGAAATTAAGATGTCGCTAGGCATATACAAATATAACTCTCGAAGTGTACATAAACTCTCTCAAAATCCGGAATATAGTAAGTCGCAAACTATAGAAAGAAAATAGTATTTCTATACTCTAGAGTCTAACAAAAGGAAATACAAGAAGTGTTTGACATAGGGAAGAGCAGATAGGGACTCTGAGGTCTGCGAACGCGGCAGATATACCTTGAAGTCTCTACAGCTGTCTCGCCTCATTGATAATGCGGTTGGTAAGCGGTACTTGGATCTCCACAGGAAAAACATGTGCCGGGAAGGGTATGAGTACACCACAACGGTACCTAGTAAGTGCCAAGGTTAGGCTTCGGTCGAGTAGTGACGAGATCATATTAGGGCCCTACTTATATATATATATGTAATAAAGTAAGACATAATGAAATATCGCAGTAAAAATAAATACTAAAATTTAATAAGAATGTAATCATAGAAAGACAACAACTAAGAACACAGAGATAACAATAGGGGATCTTCCAGGATACCGTCCCGTGTTTCCAAACATAAATATATAGGGGATCTTCCGGAATACCATTCCGTAGTCCCAAAGTAAATATGCAGAACATGGGGGATCTCCCGGAATACTGTTCCATAGTCCCAAAGTAAATATGCAGTATAGGGAGATCTCCTGGAATACCGTTTCGTAATCCCAAAGTAAATATGCAGCTCAACCAACAAAAATAATAGTTACAGCAAGAAAACCTACAATTTAGACTAAGTTTGAGTCAAAGAAAAGCATGAATTTCACTAAACATGCTGCACAGAGTTTAGATAGGCAGTTAAGGCACGTAGGCATACTTTTCTAAACTAAACAAGATAGTAACATATGCTAGTGTAGTCAAATAAGGAGAAAGAAGTTATTACTTAGTGAAAAATGGAGTTTTAAAACAAATAGCCCGTGTACGTACTCGTTACCTCATGTACACGACACCCACATATCAAAACAGTACCAAATCCTAAGGGTAGTTTCCCTACACAAGGTTAGGCAAATCACTTACCTCGAGCAAAGCTCAAATCAATCCGTAAGAATGCTCTTTCCACGAATATCCGACTCCAAATGGCCCAAATATAGCCAAAATCAATTTTATAACATAAATATAACAACAAGAAACTAATCTAGCTAATGAGATCAAAGCTAAAACAAGAAATTGAAAAATCGCCCAAAAAGCCTCCCTGGGCCCACATCTTGGAATCGGGTAAAAGTCACAAAATATGAACACCCATTCACTCACTAGTTCACTCGTACCAAAATTACTCAAATCCAATACCAATATCTTAATCAAAACCCCAAAATTCGGCCTAAGAACTCTTCTCAATTTTTCCCAATTTTTCACCCCAAATCTAAAGTTAAATGATAAAATTAGTGATAGATTAGTGGAATTTGACCAAAATAATGTCTAGAATCATTACCTATTGATACCCAATTTTTCCTTATATTTTTAATACATATATACATCCAAAATGGCATATTTGCATCATCATTTAGTCTATAAATCTATACAAGCATTTTCGATAATTATCCCTTAAATTACTTTGTGATGACTTAATTACCCAAAATTATTATTTGCATCCATAATACATGTTTCAGATATTTTTATCCTATTTTTGTAATTTCATTAGCATTATTAAGCTATTTAACTAATTTTGCAATATCGGCCTACATTTTACAAGTAATTGCGTTTATTATATTATCTATGTCAAAGTATCAATTTTATATTTTTATAATATCGAGTTATTATTTTAAAATAGTTTTGCAGTATAAATATTATTTTTTACCATATACTAGAAGTTTTAATAATTTTTTTTTAATTATTTTCAAGGGTTTCAAGAGTTGGCCCAAAATAAGCCAAAATTTCGGACCAAATTAATGGCCCAAACACCCAAATCCCTAGCCCAATTCTTAGAGCCCAAACTAAATAACCCATTAACCCAACCCCAATTAAATATAACCCGACCCAGACCCCTTTCAATTCTGGATGTTGATCTCCGAGATCAACGACCCTAATCATTTCTTACTTTTTTTTAATTCAAACGACCCCCAACCTAGTCATTTTGTTACATCCACCGCCCCTAAATTCCTCTCCTCTCCGTCTCTCAGATGCTCTCTAACTCTAACCCTAATTTCTCCGTCGTCACTCACCTACTGTCGTTCATGGTGGTTCTTCACCACCCCAGGCCTCTAATGGCCTCTTCGATGCTGGGTACTTCCATCTCTAAGGTCCGTGAGAAGATTCTGAAGGGACTAGGGCTAGTCTTCTTACGCCTTTGGATCTTTGTTGCCTGTTTCAGGCCATTGTGGCTTGATTTTGAGTAAGAACTTCTTATTTCGTTTTAAATCTGTGGGTTCCTAAGTCTATGTTCTCATCTCTAATTTACTTCTGAAACCCTAAATTTTGTCTTTAATATTCTCAGATCTGAGAAGAACCGGACCTATTTCACATGTTTTTTAATAAAAAATCTTCTAGTTTTTTGAGTGATTTTCCATTTTTCTAAAGCTAGGGTTTCCTGGAAATCCTTTCCTCCCAAACGTTTTCTGACTTTGAATGTTTAGCTTTCTGTTTGTATGTGCTTTTTGGTCGATTTATGTTGAGTTTGCCTTAGCCCTAGTTGATTTATGCTAAAACCCCAATTTTTGACATTTTTTGTTTTGATTCTGAATTTTACCGTGGTACTTATGCACAATTTCGTTCTATGCTTTGATTCTCATAATTTCTCCTTAGTCTAATTTAAACGTCTTGTGATTTTTACCCTAGTATGAATCTATTAAGGTTTTTGACTCGATTTCAAGACTGATTCTGTGTGTTTATACTTAGCCTATTTGTGTATTTGTGGAAACATATATTATTCTCCTTTAAATCAGTACTATTTTGGATTCCTGATTCACTGATTTGCTCCGTAAAAACCTAGGGTCTGATTCTTGATTATTCCTTTATTTGCGACCTTATTTAGTTTCTTACCTTATTTGATTATCTGTGATACGTACTAATTCCTCAGGATTGTTTTCTAAATTGAACTCCTACTTATTTACCCCTAATTGCCCACTCTGTACTTAAGTCTTACTCGATTTTATTTCCTTAAATATTGTCCTGCCCTTTACCATTGGGTAATTACCCCTTAATTAAGGGAAAGTATACTGATTTTGTGCATAATTGATTTCGTAAGCTTCCTTAATTGCTGATTGATTGATCTCCTTTACCTTATTTTGTTTTGATCTTAACTGCTACATAAACTCTCCTCTATTCTCACTTCTACATAGACATTAGTTCACAAAAACACTCTTACACTCTAAAAGCTATATGTTCGTCTCTACTACTTGTGGTATTAATTAGTCTAGCCGGTTGTAAGCCAAGGGTAGATATTACACAATATTTTCTTTGCATTCTGTGTTTTCTCTTCCTAACTGGTATATCCCTAATTATTTTTAAAATCTAAACCCTATGTGTTTCATTACTGCCTTAAGTTCATAAATTATGAGTTCCATTCTTGTTCCTATTCACTTTTTTGCTTAGAACTGTCTTTTTCAATATGTGATTAGCATGCCTAACTATATTTGCCTATCTATTGCTTTATCTAGCATGTCTAAATCTTGTTTTGTTCAGTATATGATTAGCATGTCTATATTATGAATACTTGTGTGATGTTTGCTTAGCCTGTTCATTTAGGTTCTTGCCTAATCTACTTTACTGAGTTATCTAGTCTCTCTCAAAGTAATTCTAGTTGTATGCCTAATCCTGTTCATTCTTTATGTGTCTTTACTGAAATCTTTGCTCTATGTCTCAATCATCTACCCCTTTATAACTAACTTATTAAAACTCTTGACAATTTCTGTGCATCCTGTTGTTTATGTGCTCCACCATGCACTAATGTGTCCCCAATCCCCTCAGTCCCTATTTGGAATCTGTTTGCTAAGTATTCTCATTTGATTCTGATTTCAAAAGTGCTTCAATACTTTTAATTAAACTGTTTACCACTAAACTATTTCTTATTTTTAAAACCTTTTCACTCCTAGAGTCCTCTTCATACTACTTTACAATAGGTTCTGCCCCTTCAGTGTGTGTACTGCCTTGGGATCCTTTTGAGATTCCTTTGAAATCTGGCACACTGAGGCTGACCATTCCACATTGCACATATTTATTCCCTATTATGAAAGTCTGGGTGTGAGCACTGCCCGAGATCCTTGAGGTCCTTAGGGAACTCTGACACACCTGGACACTTGTTGGCTATGAGATTTTTGAGAAATTAAGACTACTGAAGGCCTGGTCCAAGTTTTCCTTGGGCCTACTTCAGGCTCCCTATAGTATAATTTCTATTTCATTTGTGTAATTTATTCTATCATTGGTCTATAATAATTAATTGTAAACAAATATTGGGGTATCTTATAAAAAGGGAGGGTAGTTGCATGATACTGTGGGTAAAACTGGGTAGAAAAACATGCTATAGGCTTTATATTATGTAAATCTCCATTAGAAGCCTTGTTATAGGATTAATGTATTTATTTACATTTAAACCATGTTAAACCTATGCATTAGATATCCTATTTTTAGGGCCTTCACGTTTACTGCTTCACTATGTTGCATGCTCAATTCCTGGTTCTTCGCAAGTACTATCACGTAGACATCTTGCTATTAAATAATCTTAATAAAAACTATCATTCCTATATGCATTAGATACCATGTTCTTGGGAACTCTGTTTGTATTTGTTTGAACCACGTCTATTTCGATTAAATCAATAGATGTCCATGAAAGGTTTTAAAACAGAATCATGCATAGGTATCATGTCTCTAAACAGGAATTGATAAATCGCCCATTATAATATGTATCATCCAGATCAGCATGCCTATAGGTTGAATAATCTCAAATTGTTTAAACATCTTCTGCAACTATGATTGCGTAGAATCTCACGCTTAGGCAAGCCTTAGGTAACTAATCTCCTTGTAAAAATGAGAAACTGTGTTATGATTGTGTTTAAATTGCTTAAGTTTCACAGGCTATAAAACTAGTAGGCAAACTGGTTAGGACTCTGCCACCTCCCTTAAAACAAACCTTGCATATCTTGTATCCGTAACATTCATCTAGATATCATGTTCCTCGGTTTTCTGAACTTCTTCGAAATCAGCTGTTTGAGACGTGCTGTTTATTTGCCTATGTATCTGTGGAGATAAATGTGAGCCTTTTACTTGCTTCCTTAATTGACAGTCCTATGTGTTATTTGTTGTCGCCTAGATTTTTCACTTTTTAACACCTTAGGATTGTCTAGAACGGCCCAAGTATAGAGGCCTTAAACTCCTCCGGGCCACAAGGAAGGGACGGGAAACATCACACTTAGAGGTTGTTAATCAAATTCGCTTATATAACTATTAAGGGGAGGGTAATAGGTAGTAAAAGGATATGATGACATTCGCGCTAATGTCACGTGTAGACCCTTTAGTTGAAGAGGATTACCGGGCATTGCACAGATTGATCATGTAGGCTAATTAACCTAGGACATCCATTTCCCAGATCATATATGTGTTTAAACTATCTAAACTTCTTTCACATGCATTGGATTGTATATGTATTTAGACTGTGAAAACTACCTTTATTTGTAAATATGTTCTAAGACTGCTTACTTATTAATTGACTAATTCACATAGTTTAAGTTTGGCCGAGACCTACCGTTGTGGACCGCCAAGGGTGCCTAACACTTTCCCTTCAAGGCTATTTCGAGCCCTTACCCCAACCTCTAGTATTGCAAAGTGGTCACATGAGTTAATTGCTTTAGGTGCCCTAACGCACCTTAATCCGTTAGGTGGCAACTCTTCAAATAACCAATTCCCAAAAGGGAATGAGTTGTTCCCCGATGAATATCGAAACCCGTAATTCCACGCAAAAAGGGGAAAAAAGGGGGCGCGACAGCGTGGTGACTCCATTAGGGATATTTTTGGGCTCTTACCATAACGAACTTATTTTTGTGAATCAGTCTTAAGCATGTTTATTTCTGTTAACACATGTGCACCCTTTCCCTTTCCCCCCTTTACTTGGATTTAAATTCTTATTCTCAAGCATTTATGATTTCCTTTGTTATCCTAAACTAACTTGTCTCTTTGTTTTCTTTTTTTGTAACATTCTTTCAATTATTTAAATGTTGCATTTATCATTCTTTTTAAACGTCCAAATACTTGATAACATGTTTTTTATTGTTGCATAAATCATGCTCAACATCATATTCCACTCGTGCGTAATCAATCCTATAGCAACGATTGATAAGTGTTTGAGTTCTTCCTATATATAACCCTTTAAATTAAAAAAGGCATATTTGCAGTAAGACTAGTCGATCAGCGGTGCGTTCAATGGTTCCCGTGCCTTTCCCCCGCATATTTTCCGCTTGAGGGTCCCAGTCTAGACCTCTATAATAGCCTTACTCTGATTAATCGTACATTCATCATGGTCAAACCTAGACGGGTTAATATGTCGTCCGGATAATAACCCTTTAAGACAAGCCTCATCCAAAAGTCCATCGGATTTTCCACAATCCCAACGGGTGTAATCATTATGGTGTGCATTAATTTGGAGAAATAACTATCTCTTGTTTTGTAGAAAATGAGGCATGAAGTCCCCAGATTCGGTATGGTCACTAGCATACCTCCACTTTTGCTATATTGGTGGAGGGATCTTTCCTCAAGCGACCAAAATCATGTGAAAAGAGTCTTAGGGAATTTGCCATCACTGTTGGATCTTTAATCGAACAAAATGTTGATCGAGGCCGCCACTTTGTTTTGGTATAAGGAAAAGGCTGTGTTCCATTTTGGGGATATAGAAATGACTCCCCTCTTAGAAGAAATAGGAGGATTTACTGGGTTGCCTTGGGATAGCCCTAGCCTGTTAGCACCTAAAAATCGCACCACTAGAGGGTTCCTTAAGATGATGGGGCTGAAGAAAAATGATGATTTGGAGTGCCTGAAAAACTCCTACTGTCATGACCCAAACTGATGGGCCGCGACCGGCACCTGGTACCTTACTCAACCGAGTACAAAAGTAACATATTTTTATTATTTCATTATTATATACACATGACATACAAGCCTAATAGGCCAACATAATTATTTATAAAATTAAAACATAGGCCGAAAAGGCCGTACAATCTTTCACATACACGACATATGTCTACAAGACTCTAAGAGTACATATTTGTCATAAAGGTTGGGATAGAGTCCCGCCATACCAAACAATGCACGTCTAAATTATACTAACCAAGCACGCAACTCCGGAGCAAATGGAGCGCATCAACATCTTCCGCTGAGCTGATAGCCTACTTGGAGGGCTCTCGACCTGTCTATCTGGACCTGCGGGCATGAAACACAGCGTCCACAGGCAAAAGGAATGTTAGTATGAATAATGTACTGAGTATGTAAGGCACATAAATAAGTACATAAGAAACATGGAAGAAAAATAGAGTACATGAGTAAACTTTTAAGTCTGAATAACTTTGTACATCATAAATTACTTTTAGCGTCATTCATATGTGTTTGAATGTCATGTCGTGCATATGTACATGTTTTATAACATCATCAGCCTCTGAGAGCATCCCATCATAACATATCGGCCACTGTGGGCAAAATCATCATCTTATACCAGTTGATAAGGTGGTGGTTCGTATATAATGCCATAACCTCTTCCCATATCCCATATACGTGTACATACATATATACGTGTATATAATATCGTTTGAATCATATTTCAGCCACTGTGGGTAACATCATCATCATATACCAGTTGATCAGGGGGTGGTGCGTATATAATGTCTTAACGTTTTCCCATATCCCATATACATATATTTACATATATACTCATATATAACGCCATCTGGTCATGGGTCAATGCACATGTATAAATGAGTAAAATGCATGGAAAATACATAATAATCTCGATATTCCTTCCAGACAAACTTTTCCAACTGCGTATATTCTGAGACCCATGAACAGAAGATAGCAATAATTCTCATGGGGAATCAAGAATATAGACACCCCTACTATTTCTATGAATAGAGTAATTTATAGAAACCGTGTATTTGCTTATTTCTTCAGTATAATTTGGACCATACCAAAAAAAAGATGGGAGGGCCTTAATATACATGTTTCTGCGAAATTCTTGAACAAAACCTATGCTTGAAGCTTGGATTGAAATGAAATTTGGACTGAAATTTCAATCGAAATTTTTGAATTGATGAACAAAATGATTTTTGTGGTTCAAGATAGAATAAAGAGTTTGTTTTGACGTTTTTGGTTAAAATTAGAAAGCAATTGTAAATTGTGGTTTCTCTTGAAATTTCAATTGAAATTATTTTGGCTAAGGGTATAGATGAAAGAAATCCCTGCCCAACATTCTTGGTTTTTGAAAACCAAATCAATGAAATGAATGTGTAGATTTAAGTCTTGGTTTTTGAAAACTAAATGGAACTCATGGCAGATTAGGTAAACTTTAAGTCTTTCTAAGTCTTAGCTTTCTAACACCTAGAATTATGACTACTTACTCATTTTCTAGGTGTGTGGCTTCTTGCCACGTGGGGTGGGGGTGGGATGTTAATTTCTATCCACTTATTATTTAACCGGATAATGTTTCGTTACCCGATAATTAATTCATTACCCGCATGATTTAAAAATTACTACAAATTACTTACAATTCTATTTATTTTTAAAATACTTCATATATACTTTATATATTACACTACCGTGGTCATATGGTACCTTGCATGGTACTAGTTCATAATTATCGGGTATTATCACTTGACCCGTATTTTATTTCAAATTGACCACTTTCAACGAAACTCATTTTCTTTAATCCGTGTAACCTCTTATTATTCATAACACTTTTTTATTTCTTGCTATAAATAATGTAGGTACGTTAACGTCAAGATGATCTCATCCCCGATTCTTACATCGGTTAACTGATAACAAAATCTTAACGTACAATACTTCACGGTGCAACATCGTCGTAACTTAATACTGCGGGACGTGACATCTCACTTCCGGGATCTCATTAATTTATTTATGGCATATTTTCATGTACGAATATATGGGGTGTAACATCATTGCCCCCTTTGGAACATTCGAGCGCTTATCGATCTCATATTCCATAGCTCTTGCGAATACTTTAGTAGTCCTCTTGCCATCTAGGCAACTGTTCTATGAATAAGTCCAAAGTCCAAGGCATTCCCCCCTTAGGCCTCCTTCTCACACCACAACTTGTAGTCGGAATCCTTCTAATCTTGTAATTGTTACTACCTTTTGGTATTTTTTTGGATTTACGAATATTGCTATATCTCATCACATAGGTCCGTTAGCCATCCGTATTAATGTACTGCCATAACTCTTACTTTAATTTATCATTGCTGAGGTATGTTACCAAATCTCAGCTTACTCTCATTGCTTATCCCATATGTATTAGTCTAAGTCCTTTAATGCTTCCCCATTACTGTTCATCTTAAGAGTGATGACCTAACCTCATTTCATACTTTGTAACTTTTACGCATCCATTTTTGATTCACCTCAATATCTATGTACAATCCACCACTGATAACTGAAACTTCTTACATAATATTTTGCTACTAGGGCTTACGTTACATCGAGAAATACATGAAGTGATTCCCATAATCGTATTTCCTAGTATCTCAATGTGATTCACCTTATGGGGGTATTCTAATCTTGTGTCGTCCGCAAAATCTTTTCTCTTCCTCCCTTTTTTTTTATTATTCAATCAACGGCCCAAACGTCATCTTTTATCTGTCACACTTACATCCTCATTTTATTACCAGGTCAGCATTCTATTTCTTCTAAAATGCTACTAGTCATAGACTCCTTTGAGCCCATTCACGCTATACTGAGCTTTATATAATTTAGAGAACCCATCAGCTCCCTTGTTTCACGGACTTAATCCCGAGGATTTATCCATTTTCATCATCTTCTCGCTTGCCCTTTTCTTATCCTTACTCTTGTCTTTCTAAAACCTTGTTGTTCTATCATACTTTAGCTTGCGACCGATTTCCTTATGCTTTTATGGAACATCAAGATATTACATCGTCACTAAATCTCTTTTCACTCTCTAATTAGACCTTTCGGTACCTAGAAACCATAGGTTGGAAGATATGCACCGACGATGCTGCTATCATTCCTGGATACTAAATCCCCGCGCTTCTAGCCCATTATCCGCATTATAGACTATTCATAACCTTCTGTATTTGAGTATCTTGTACGTTGTTTTACATTTTCCTTACTTACCATAAAATATTGCCTCATATTCTTCTATCTTTTTTTCATAACCTCCCTTCCACATAGGTAGAATTCATATCCACAATTTAAAACGCTATTATAATACTTGCACCTCTAGTAGGTACAATCCGATAGGAGTTCCATACTGACTTCTTATGAGGCTGGTACTTATTTTAAGTGGCTTTATCGTACAGCCGTTATAGAATATAGTTGTTGTGCTATCTTTCTTGCACCTCTAATATTAAGAGTGATTATGTTATATTCTCAATCATGATTCCTATAACTTCTGGGTCCAATAATCAGATTCCTAATTTACTTCATTGATGTAACTCTTTTAGTTTCCTCTTGCTTCTTATCAGTCTTTATGTAGGCTTAAGCTATCTTCCTATCTATGGCTCATGGTATTAGTTATTACCTTAGCCTTTCATGGGTGTTTATGGAATATCCATGATACAATCTTCTAACAATTCAATCATTTGTCTATGCCCTGGGCTCAAATCTTTCTCTTAACGTATACCAGAATCTTCTACGGCTATATATGTTGCATGTATAAAACTCCAAACCCTTATGTACGTTCATAACGTAACCAACTCTGGATCATTGATCGAATAATTCCTTTTGTTCCATCTCAGCTTTCTTTAAATGTAAGCTATTACTTTTCCTAATCTTTTTGCCCCTTGTTGCATCCGTACTTAGCTTATCTTAGTGCCCACATATTTGAAATTCCGTACCACTCATATGATCCTGAATATCACTTCTGATTTTACTCCCCATTTATTAGCCACTGTAGGTGGCACTTTCTTAGGGAGTGCATATAATGTTGTTTTGAGACTATTGTCATACGACCATTTCCTCTTTAGGTCATTGTGCCGAGGTTGAAGCCTTATTCCTTAGTTTTTCAGCTAGTCTTTCGTCGTAGTGCTTAGGGAAGACCCTCTGACTCTTGTAAAGTTGTGAGCCTATTACATCATATACTCGACAAACCTTCTGATGTCTTTCCTTGCCTATAATTATCTGTAGTTACTTATCTCCATGCCCTTGTTCTTGTTGGGTTGCTTCTGAACTGATATTTTGACTGCCTTTACGGTGGCACTTTATTTTATCCTCGTAACCCTTATGTGGTACCTTTAACTACCCCGACTCTTGTTTGAATATATCTTAAGTATTATAATAATATTCTTTGAGGCTGAATTCTCCATGTTGGTTTCTACTAAGTTTATCGTACATGATCTGATGACTAGTCTGTAACCCTATGTTTAGCCATAACTGGGATCTTCCTGACCAATTACTAACTACTCGTTGGCCCATTCTCATGTCAATATTCCTCGTAATCTTTCATGGGTTATTTCCTTTGTCTTAACTTACGTCTCGCACTGGCTCCTTATTTATTAATAACAGCTCAGGCAGGAACCTTTACTTCCTCTCCTTGACATTGTGCTTGCACAATGTTCAAGTATCGTAGCATATCTGTAGGCTTTGAATAAGTGCAATATCATCCCTTTTTCGTTTTATTGCATTCTTCCTTTACTATTAAATAATTACTAGAACCACTTAATTCTAACGTTATGTCACGTCATTCCATATTCCCCACTTTTGGGGAGTACTAAGAGTTGGAGCTACGACAATCTGCTTATAGATGTTTTTTTCCTCTTTATCTTTGGCGACCTTTCACATTATCAATGACCCTTACTCGCCTTGCGATAATCCTTCTGGACCAAGAATAACAAAATCCTTACTCACATTGGTGTAACTAGCACATACATTCTCTTAAGCTTAACTTTGCTCCCCTTGCTTGCTTTAGGGAAACATCCTCCTGAATGACCATTTTCTGAATTACCCATGAATTTTCTTTTGTTGTCCATTCAATTACCGCCGGAACGCGATTTGAAATTCTCATGATGCTGACTATTATCAAATTGCTCAGTTCCTTGCTCATATTTAGTTTATCTCATTCACCAGTCCATACTAATTTCTATTATTTTGGGGTTTAATTCTCCCTTCTGGTAATCACGTTAGAGTCACGAACTTATTCCCCCAAATGAGGATGTGACTGTATGGCCTATACTATTTTGTTTTCATAAGGCTATCACCTTTCGTCTCTTTCTTCATTTGACTATAGGTTCCGTAATACTATACCATTATCATTCATGTATCACACCTTATTCATAATGCTTTCTTTTCTCTCTTCTCATTACTCTGCTATAATTTCTACATATCCCTTTTCTTGTGAAAACTTCAACACGACATTCTTTCGCTTTTAGCTCTCCGTGCTTCATTCATCGGCTTTTCGGTTGCTCAACGTCCTTGCTCTACTAGGGACGAGAGTCACACTAAGGTAATATTTATCCCTTCCAGGCTTTCAGTGCCTATATCTAGCTTTAATATTTTAGGGCGCACCATCTAGGTGTCTCACGAGGAGATTTACTAGCATACTTGCAATATCCTTTGGATATGTCAACTAACACAACAATCCATTCACCATTTTGGTTTACTCTAACCCTAATCAGGTCCTGATGTTCCGTCCTTTTCTTAAACTACACATGTTAGCCCCCATAGGGCATAACTTAGATGGGTACGACCAATTGTATATATCTCTGTTACTATTGAGGGTAACTCTTAGTGCTTATATTTTTCTGCCGGAACTATAATACCGATAATCTTCATTAACTGGGGCCCTTGTACCCTTCTTTACCTTGCTTCTTTTACTTCTTAAAAGTATTGTTTTTACCATAAAAGTGGATAAATATTCTTACCTTAAGGTCCCTTATCATGAGGCTTACACCTTTCAGTACATCCATGATTTACTAAAGACCTCACATTAACTTATCATAATCAAGATGCAAAATCAAGTTCCTCTAAATCAATAATTCCACAGCTGTAGCTCTTATCGATCGTCTTTTTGAATGTAGGCATCATCTTATTACAAATGGAAGTTCAGGACTTGAATTCTTATAAGTGAGCTGTACCACATGATCTAGAGTAAGAAGAAAGAGTGACATTCCTAAATGCCCTGTAGCCTCCTGCTTATAAGTGTGGTGCACAACACACCAGACTCTACTAGACACAGCTTGTAGACTCCCTAGGATAGAACTGCTCTGATACCACTTTTGTCACGGCCCAAACTGATGGGCCGTGATGGGCACCCGATACCTTACTCAATCGAGTGCCAACGTAACATATTTTTCTTATTTCATTAGCATATACATGTGACATACGGGCCTAATAGGTCAACATGATTATTTATAAACTTAAAACATAGACCGACAAGGCTGTACAATCTTTCATGTACACGATATATGTCTACAAGCCTTTAAGAGTACATAATTGTCATAAAGGCCGAGCCAGAGTCCCGCCATACAAAACAATACACGTCTAAATCATACTAACCAAACACGAAACTCCGAAGCAAATGGAGCGTACCAACATCTTCCGCTGAGCTAATAGGCTACTTGGAGGGCTCTCGACCTGTCTATCTAGACCTGTGGGCATGAAATGCAGCGTCCCCAGGTAAAAGGAATGTCAGTACGACTAATGTACCGAGTATGTAAGTCACATAAATAAGTACATAAGAAACATGGAAGAAATATATAGTACATGACTCAACCTGTAAGTCTGAATAACTTTGTAAATCATAAATTACTATTAGGGTCATGTATATGCGTATGAATGTCATGTCGTGCATAGGTACATATTTCATAACATCATCAGCCTCTGAGGGAATCCCATCATATCATATTGGCCAGTGTGGGCAAAATCATCATCGTATACCAGTTGATCATGTGGCAGTGCACATATAATGCCATAACCTCTTCCCATGTCCCATATACATATACATACATATATACGCGTATATAACGCTGTTTGAATCATATTTTAGCCACTGTGTGCAACATCATCATCATATACCAGCTAATCAGGTGGTGGTGCTTATATAACGCCGTAACCTTTTCCGATATCCCATATACATATATTTACATATATACGCGTATATAATGTCATATGGTCATAGGTAAATCCACATGTATATATGAGTGAAATGCATGGAAAATACATAATAATCTTGATATTCCTTCCGAATAAACTTTTTCAACTGCGTATATTTTGATACCCATGAACAGAAGATAATAATAATTCTCATTGAGAATCAAGAATATAGACACCCTTACTATTTCTATGAATAGAGTAATTTATAGAAACTGTGTATTTGCTCGTTTCTTCAGTATAATTTGGACCATGCCAAAAGAAAGAAGGGAAGGCCTTAACATACCTGTTTCTGCAAAATTCTTGAACGAAACCTATGCTTGAAGCTTGGATTGAAACGAAATTTGGACTGAAATTTCAATTGAAATTTTTGAATTGATGAACGAAATGATTTTTGTGGTTCAAGAAAGAATGAAACATTTGTTTACACAATTTTTGTTCAAATTAGAAAGAAATTGTAAATTGTTGTTACTCTTGAAATTTCAATTGAAATTCTTTTGGCTAAGGGTGTTGATGAAAGAAATCCCTGCCCAACGTTCTTGGTTTTTGAAAGCAATGAAATGAATGTGTAGCTTAAGTCTTGGTTTTTGAAAACTAAATGGAACTCATGGCAGAATAGATAAACTTTAAGTCTTTCTAAGACTTATCTTTCTAACACCTAGAATTATGACTACTTAGTCATTTTCTAGGTGTGTGGCTTCTTGCCACGTGAGGTGGGGGTGAGATGTTAACTTCAATCCACTTATTAGTTAACCGTGTAATATTTCGTTACCCGATAATTAATCCATTACCCGCATAATTTAAAAATTACCACAAATTACTTAAAATTCTATTTATTTTTTAAATACTTCATATATACTTTATATATTATACTACCGTAGTCATATGATACCTTACATAGTACTAGTTTATAATTATTAGGTATTATCGCTCGACCCATACTTTATTCCAAATTGACCACTTTCAACGAAACTCATTTCTTCAATCCGTGTACCCTCTTATTAATCATAACACTTATTTATTTCTTGCTATAAATAACGTAAGTACGTTAACGTCAAGATGATCTCATCCTCGATTCTTACATCAGATAACTGAAAATGAAATATTAACGTACAATACTTCAGGGTGTAATATCGTCATAACTTAATACTGCAGGACGTGACATCTCACTTTCGGGTTCTGATTAATTTATTTATGGCGTATTTTCATGTACGAAAATATGGGGTGTAATACCTACGTATCTTTTGACTTCCTCTATGAAATATACAGTCACAACAGCTCTTAATGTATTTTTGATGATGAATTCGCAATCACCTCCTTGGGCTGGGTTCATCGTAATGTCTTCGTGTTCATTGTGTGCTTCACAGGCATGGTGGTATTCCTAATCCAGGGGGATAGAATACATACTAGGCTGACCATGGTGGCCAAAACTCTGAGTGGCGAGATCGAGGGGCAGACATATACTATTGTCCCTTTGATCATTGCGGATATGTACCAGGCCTTGGAACGCAGTCAGAGGGGTTCCAGATTCTTTGCAGGTTGTAATTTGCTGTTACAAGTTTGGTTGTTAGAACATCTCCAAAGGGGTCAATACCGCCAAGAGTTTCCACGAAGGTCGTGGAATGACCACATAGTTTTCCATCACCCTAAGAGAATGACTTACATTCCGGACATGTTTTCCCAACCTAATGATGTTATAGGATGGGTGTAGTTCTTCAACAAATTGACTGAGGACCAGGATCAGTGGATGTTCGAGTGGTTCCCCATCGACGAGTTCATCATTAGATTTAGAGACGTCCCACATTTGGTGTTGATTGGGTTAAGGGGGATATACCCTTATGCTCCCCTCAAGGTTATGAGACAGGCACGTAGGAGACAGGTCATACCACATGTCACTAAATTAAGTCACTTCATAGCTGATTTCCAGGGTGACGCCATCCTATATAAGAATGAAGCACAACATATGTAGACTTTGAAGATTATTGTAGAGAAGGATAACATTGAGCCAAACTGATATCATGCGGGCCATTCATACTTTTACCCCTCGTGGTGGGATGATAATCTATCAGGAAACTTTCAGCCAAGGGTTGGTCCAGGAAATAGGGTCATAGATGAGTTTACCGAAGTAGAGGTGAAGTACAACAAGCTGCACAAAAGAGTTCGAGAGTATGAAGCTGAGCACATGAAGCAGCATAAGGCGGATATGGAAGTGATTAACGAGTGGAATGAAAGAGCTGTTAAATTCAGCGAGAGGCTGGAATATCTGGAGTATAGGTTAATGGAATAGGAAGGGAAGATAAGGAAGAGGGTCACCGACTGCCAGAACGCTGAAGGAAATGAAAGAGGGCATTTGGCAAGGGCATTCCTAATGCTGAACCTGTGCGAGCTGGGAGAGTTGATCGAGAACAGCATCCGGTTTGCAGAGGGTCCTTCTAGGACCAAGTAGGTTACATTTACTTGCTTTCCTTTTTTAATGTAATAAGGCCGAATTCCATTAGCAACATTATCTTATTTAGTGTCGTTTTGGGTCATTTATTTTTACATTAATGAAATGATGCAATTATTGGCACTGAATTTCTCCAAATTTATTTATCTCTAGGCCTAACTCGGGCACAACGGGGCTCCCAAATTAGGACACGAATTTACATTTCCGCAATATGAGTTTAAATATTGCAAAAATTTCGAAACCCTTACTGACTTGTTTACTTTTTGTTTTCTTTATTTCTTTATTCCCATCCCCTAAGGTTGGTTCGCACATACTGACATCATCAGCGTATCACACTAGATCTAGAGTCCCTCTACCTCCTCTTCCTCCAAGAAATACAAAGAGCAAAGGGAAAGCTAAAATGGATAACTTAAGTGGTATTCGAAAGGGAAATGTAGAAAATTCAGAAACTTCAGACGGACAGAGTACTCTGGCGCCAATTGATTTAGTTTTGACATTGGAACAAAAGATATTGGAGCTACAAAGAGAGCTTGAACAGGTCCGCAACTTGGCAAACCTATACCTCACCCTGAATGTCCCCGATATAAATCAACAAAACGCCAAAAACCAAGCACCTCCCCAAAATACACCAAACCAGCATCCACAAAACCCTCCCGCACCACATCAATATGCAACTCCACCTCAAAATCTCAATCTCTTACCGATACCAACTCCGCCATAACACCATCATCAACCATTCTAGTACCCACCAACCGCTACTTATCACACTCTCCAGAACATACCACAACCCATTCCAGATACTCAAAAATCAACCAATGACCACCACTACACCCAGGTTCCTGGCACTCACCAAAACAACCCTATATATGTGGAAACCGTACCTCACTCTACTCAACTAATATCCTATACACCAGAATCCACTGAGAAGCACCTGCTCATCAAGAACATGGCTGAGGAACTCAAGAAATTGATAAGTCGAGTTCAAGGTGTCGAAAGAGGCAAAGGGATAGAAGGTTTAAATTATGAAGACTTGTGCATATAGCCGGATGTAAAACTACCGGAAGGTTATAAACCTCCCAAGCTCGAGATGTTTGATGATACAGGTGATCCCAGGGTTCATCTAAGGACCTATTATGACAAACTCGTCGAGGTCGGAAAGGATGAAAAGATTCGAATGAAGCTTTTCATGAGGAGTCTTACGGGAGACGATTTGTCTTGGTACATCAGCCAAGATCCTAAAAAATGGTCCAACAGGGTGAGTATGGCGTCTAATTTCATGGACCGATTCAGGTTCAACACAGAAAATGCACCACGTGTTTTCTACATTTAGAACCTCAAGAAGAAGCCCACCAAGACTTTCTACGAGTATGCTACTCGTTGGAGGTCGGAAGCAGCCAAAGTCATGCCATTTTTGAACGAGGAACAGATGAACAAATTTTTTGTCAGAGCAAAGGATCCTCAATATTATGAAAGGTTGATAGGTATTGAAAACCATAAATTCTCTAATATCATCAAACTTTGGGAAATGATCGAAGAATGCATCAAAAGCGGGATGGTAACAAACTTTGAGGCATTACAGGCCACACACAAGGCATTACAATCAGGTGGCATATCAAAGAAGAAAGACGTTGGGGCAGTAATAGTGGCTCAGGGCTCGAAATCTCCACTCAGATATCAAATACCTTCACCCACATATCAAACACCCCCACCTACATACCAGGCACCTCCACCTAAATATCAATCCCCATCTCCTAGATATTCCCAACGGGCTACTATATATCAAACCTATAATTCCCAACCATCTCATTTCCAGTCACCTCCAACTCGCCAAAATTATCCAAGACCATGACCCAATTTTGACCGCAAGCCACCCGTATAATACACCACTATTGCTGAACCCATCGACCAGTTGTATGAAAGGTTGAAAGCCACTGGTTACATCACTCCTATTCTTGTTGTGGTAGTGGAGAACCCATCCCAATAGGTCTACCCAAACAAAACCTGCGCATATCACTCTGGTATAAAGGAGAACACCATCAATGAGTGTCGAATATTGAAAGATAAAATCTAGACGTTGATTGACAGCAAGGTCATACATGTGAAAGAAGTTGCACCCAATGTTCGCAACAATCCACTCCCAGATCATAGGGGTGGTAGGATACATGTGATAGAGATGGACAAGGAATGGGATCCTGAGGGGTCAATTACTCTTATTCGAGAAGGCGATGTCTTTAAACCCGCAGTCACACTTACTCCTATTGTAGTACAAACTCAGTAACCAATCGAGGTTGAGGTAACTGCATCAGTTCCATTTGGGGCAGAGGTAGCTCCACCTGTGGCCAACCCTGTTCCATTTGAAGTGGAAGTGGCCACACCTTTCACAGTGATAGTATCAACCATACCTCCTTTCAATTCAAAAGCAATACCCTAGGATTATGTTGCTGAAGCTACGCAAAAAGGAAAGCAAAGATGGATGAATCTTATGTTGCACAAGGAATGACTAGGATCGAAAGAATCTATACACTTGAACACTTGGGAGGACCAAGTAAGGATGCCACTACGAAGCAACGTGTCATTGAAACAGGACCAAATGACCTATGGAGAAAAGTACAAGTAAGGGAATACTCCATCATCGATCATTTGAACAAAACCCGAGCTCATATATCCATAGTATCGCTGTTGCAAAATTCAAAGGTGCACAAGAATGCTTTGATGAAAGTGTTGAGTGAAGCTTACGTGCCCAACAATTTCACTTGCAGAGATATGGCCAACATGGTAGGGCAGGTGCTGGAAAGTCATAAAATAATCTTCCGCGGGGATGAGCTACCGCCTGAAGGGTTGAATTACAACCAAGCATTCCATATCACGGTGCAATTTGAAGATAAATTCATTTCCAGGGTCTTGATTGATAGAGGTTCAAGCCTCAATATTTATCTGTTGGATACTTTGAAAAGATTGGGCAAAGGTTTCCATAAAATACATGCAGGAAGCATGAACGTGAAAGCCTTTGATGGTCACAAAGGGACATAATTGGGGACATTAAACTTTGTCTGTAGATGGGGCCAACTTCGTTCGACATTGAATTCCAAGTGCTTGACATATCAGCTTCATACAATCTTTTGTTAAGCCGACCGTAGATACATGCCGCAGGGGCTATGGCTTCCACACTACACCAGGCCGTGAAATTCTAATGGAACCGTCAGGAGCTGATCATTCATGGGGACAGAAGTAACCCCATTCACACCAGTCAAACCATCCCAGTTATTAGGGATAGAAAAAGGCAAAAAGGGGAAACTTATCATCACTTCGAATGTGTCAATGTCGTTAAGAAAGACAAATGGTGGAGTAACAAAATAGAAAGCATACTGGCATAGTTTGGGTATGAACCTAGCAAGGGGCTTGGGATGAATCTCCAAGGTATCACCAAACCAATACAACTGAAATGTCATGGTACTACTTTTGGGCTTGGATACCAGTATATATGGCAGGAGTATGATGATTGGTCGCCTCCATGGCGTGGACCTTATTACCCTCTCGAGCAACCAGTGCCACATCTGGGTCAAACTTTTCACCAAGCTGATACAATATGGGGAACTGCAGAAAAAGAAGCATTAGCTGGGCTGAGGAATCTATTCCTAGAGGACGAAGACATGGATTGTAGTGCAATAATTGAGGAGGATGAAAAGGAAGAAGGCCTCACTATTTAGACTGTGTAGAAGGGAGTTGTTTTCCGAAACTGGACTTCTACAACATCCTGGGCCTGCCAAGTCCCTGGCGTTATTGTTACTTTTCCTAATGAATCGGTGACTGTGACATGTAATGAGGAAACACAATATAAGGATAGTAATTCAGATGAAGAAGATGAAATACCTGAGGAGGTTGTCAGGGAGGTTGAGAACTTTGAGAATAAGTCTAAGTCCAACCTGGACGAAACCAAAATAGTAAATTTGAGGGACGTCGAGACCGTCGAGGAGACGCGCATCAGCATTCACTTATCACCAACAGAGAAAGAGGAGTACATTCATTTCTTAAAAGAATATGAGGACATCTTTGCATGTTCATATGATGACATGACCGGTCTGAGCACGTCCATAGTGGCTCACAAGATGCCTACCAATCCCATATGTCCACCGGTGAAGCATAAACTCAGAAAATTCAAACTAGATATTAGCCTGAAAATCAAGGAGGACGTTACTAAGCATATCAATGCCAAATTCCTCAGGGTGGTTGAGTACCCAACCTAGTTAGCCAACATTGTACCAGTTCCGAAGAAAGATGGGAAAGTCAGAGTATGTGTTGACTATCGAGACTTAAACAGAGCGATTCCCAAAGACGACTTCCCACTACAAAATATACACATCCTGATCAACAACAACGCCAAGCATGAACTAAAATCCTTTGTAGATTGCTTCATGGGTTATCACCAGATCTAGATAGTTGAAGAAGACGCAGAGAAAACAACTTTTTTTACACCATGAGGGGTATACTACTACAAGATGATGCCATTCGGTCTAAAGAATGTTGGGGCTACTTACATGAGAGCCATGACAACCATCTTCCATGATATGATACAGAAAAAATAGAGGTGTATGTGGATGACGTCATTATCAAATACTAGAGGGTCGTGGATCACATAGTAGACTTAAGAAAGTTCTTTGACAGGTTAAGGAGGTACAACTTAAAACTAAAGCCCGCAAAGTGTGCATTCGCGGTTCCCGCAGGAAAGTTACTAGGATTCTTTGTCACTTGTCGAGGGATCGAGCTAGACCCATCCAAGGTTAAGGCTATTTAGAAGTTATCGCCGCCTAGGAGAAAAATGGATGTGATGAGCTTTCTAGGACATCTCAACTATATCAGTCGCTCTATAGCATAGTCCACGATCATATGTGAACCCATCTTCAAGATGCTGAGGAAAGATGCCGAAATAAGCTGGACCGAAGATTGTCAAAAAGCTTTCGACAAAATCAAGGAGTACCTGTCCACACCACCGGTCTTGGTCCTGCTAGAACTAGGACGACCTTTGCTACTCTACCTATCTATATTGGATGGGGCCTTCGGATGTGTTATGGGAAAACATGACAAGACACAGAGAAAGGAGCAAGCCATATACTACCTAAGTAAGAAGTTCACACCTTATGAAGAACGATACTCTCTGCTGGAACGCACTTGTTGTGCATTGACTTGGACGACCTAGAAATTAAGGCATTACATTTATGCCTATACCACATACCTCATATCCACGATGGACCCTCTGAATTACATATTTCAGAAACCCATGCCAACTGGGACGTTAGCCAAATGGAAGATACTATTAAGTGAATTCGATATCGTCTATGTAACTCAAAAGTCGATCAAAAGACAAGCATTGGCAGACCATCTTGCTGAAAATTCGGTGGAAGGAGAATATGAACCCTTAAAAAGGTATTTTCCTTATGAAGACGTGTCATTCGTAAGAGAGGACATTACTGAAGTATACGACGACTGGAGGATGTTCTTTGATGGAGTTGCAAATTTCAAAGGAGAGGGCGTTGGAGCGGTTTGGTATCAAACATAGGTCAACATTATCCGATATCTACTAAATGTAGATTTTCGTGCACTAACAACATGGCAGAGTATGAAGCCTGTATACTAGGGCTCAACATGGCAATCGACATGAATATTCAGGAGCTGTTAGTAATCAGTGATTCAGATTTGCTTGTGCCCCATGTACAACAAGAGTGGGCCACCAAGAATTCCAAGATATTACCATATCTGCACCATGTACAGGAATTGGGAAAGTGGTTCATGAAGATAGAGTTTCGGCATGTGCCCAGAATTCACAATGAGTTTGCCGATGTATTGGCCACTTTGTCATCCATGAAACAACATCCGAAAATAAATTTCACTGATCCCATCCCAGTGAAAATTCATAATCAACTAGCGTATTGTGTCCATGTTGAAGAAGAAATAGACGGGAAGTCGTGGTTTCACGATATCAAAAAATATTTGGCAAAAGTAAAATATCTGGAGCATGTGAACCATACTTAGAAACACACACTTCGGAGATTGTCCAATCACTTTTTCCACAGCGGAGGAAACTTGTACAGGAAAACTCCTGATTTGGGATTGCTACGATGCGTTGACGCAAAAGAGGCTTCTAAGCTACTTGAGGAGATACATGCAGGGACCTGCGGCCCGCATATGAATGTTTTTGTCTTGTCCAAGAAGATACTTAGGACTGGTTACTTTTGGATGACCATTGTGACAGATTGCATCCAGTATGTCTGCAAATGCTACCAAGGTCAAGTCCATGCCGATATGATAAAAGTGCCGCCAAATGAGCTCAATACCACAAGCTCACCTTGGCCATTTGCCGCCTGGGGAATGGATGTCATTGGTCCTATTGAGCCTACTGCTTCATATGGACACAGGTTCTTTCTGGTAGCCATTGACTACTTCACAAAATAGGTAGAGGATGTATCCTACAAAGCTGTAACCAAGAAAGTCATCGCAAACTTTGTGAAGGATTGTATTGTTTGCCGATTTGGAGTCCTCGAGTCCATTGTTACTGATAATGCCACCAATCTCAATAGTGATCTGATGAAAGCCATGTGTGAAACTTTCAAAATCAAGCACAACAATTCCACTGCCTATAGACCTCAGATGAATGGAGCCATAGAAGCCGCCAACAAAAACATCAAGAAAATACTAAGGAAGATGGTAGAAAACCACAAACAATGGCACAAGAAGCTACCCTTTGCTTTGTTGGGATACCGCCCTACCATTCGTACATCAGCTGGGGCAACTCCCTACATGCTTCTTTATGGTACCGAAGTTGTCATCCCAGTCGAGGTAGAGATTCCTTCTTTAAGAATCATATAGGAAGCCGAACTCAGCGATGCAAAATGGACAAGCAGCCGCTATGAGTAATTGACCCTTATAGATGGAAAAAGAATGAATGCAGTATGTCACGGTCAACTTTATTAGAACAGAATGTCCAGAGCTTTCAACAAGAGGGTCAAACCAAGACAGTTTGCATCGGGACAACTGGTACTGAAGAAGATCTTCCCACATCAAGATGAAGCCAAAAGGAAATTCTCTCCCAACTAGCAAGGTCCATATATGGGTCATAGGGTGCTAATAGGAGGAGCACTCATACTTGTAGAAATGGACGGAGAAATCTGGCCAAAACCAATCAATTCAGATGCAGTCAAAAGATACTATACTTAGATGTTTCACATTCACAAGATGTAATTGAACTACGCTTGACCTGATTCCCATTTAAGAGGGGATACATAGTCATCCCTGTTGGTTCGGTCATATCATAATAAAATTTCCATTTTCCCCAGGGTCAGAAACTGGGGTAGAATTTTGAGGAGGATCCTCAAAATTCCAGAGCAAGTCTAGCCAACGCCATCGCATGCTAGACGGTCAGAAATTGGTTAAGAAACTGGGGCAGAATTTTGAGAAGGATTCTCAAAATTCAAAAGAAGTTTTAACAAGTTTCGTCATTTGCAAACGACCAAAGGATTACCAAACTGGGGCAAAATTTTGAGGAGGACCCTTAAAATTCTAACACAAGAAAGTTGTGATGTCTCCGAAATGTGTTATAGCCACTAGTTCATCTAAAATTATTTGATATTTCACCATGTTTCTAAAATAACTCTATTTTTTATCAATAATTGCATATTTTTGAAAACTCTATTTCCGTAACAGCCAGGTGTTACTCAGGGAAACTCAAACAAGGCCTCCAGAACGGGGCAGAGCAGGGCTAGTGGACAAAGCCACAAACCAACCTCCCCTTACAAAACTTACAATTTTTCTTTGAGCTCAGACACATATGACGTAGTGATAGCATTCACAAATATATATTCACGAAGCAAAATCACTATCAAACGGGCCACCAGACACTGAACGTTACCCAAACTAAGAAACATTCTATCCTTATTTGCTATTCTGTTTACATGGGACTAAGCCTTGTCTCGAACCTTGCACGAGGCTAAGCCCTACCTCCAATATTTGCATAAGGCTAAACACTTCCTTTTATTTTCATGGGACTAAGCCCTGTCCTGAATCTTGCATGTGGCTAAGCTCTGCCTCATTATTTGCATGAGGCTAAGCCCTACCTCCATATTTGCATAAGGCTATGCACTGCCTTCCATTTGCATGGGACTAAGCCATATCCCGAACCTTGCATGTGGCTAAGCCATGCCTTCGATATTTGCATAAAGCTAAACACTACCTTCTATTTTCATGGGATTAAGCCCTGTCCAGAATCTTGCATGAGGCAAAGCCTTGCCTCCATATTTGCATGAGGCTAAGCCCTACCTCCATATTTGCATGAGGCTAAGCACTGCCTTCCATTTGCGCGGGACTAAGCCCTGTCCCGAACCTTGCATAAGGCTAAGCCCTGCGTCTATATTTGCATAAGGCTAAGCACTGCCGTCCATTTGCATGGGACTAAGCCATGTCACGAACCTTGCATGATGCTAAGCCTTGCCTCCATATTTGCATAAGGCTAAGCACTGCCTTCCATTTGCGTAGGACTAAGCCCTATCCCAAACCTTATATGAGGATAAGCCATGCCTCCATATTTGCATAAGGCTAAGCATTGCCTTCTATTTGCATGGGACTAAGTCATGTCCCAAATCTTGCACGAGGCTAAGCCCTGCCTCTATATTTGCATGAGGCTAAGCCTGCCTCCATATTTACATAAGGCTAAGCACTGCCTTCCATTTGCGTGGAACTAAGCCCTGTCCCGAACCTTGCATGAGGCTAAGCCCTTCCTCCATATTTGAATAAGGCTAAGCACTGCCCTCTCTTTGCATGGCACTAAGCCCTGTCCTGCATCCTGCATGAGACTAAGCTCTGTCTCCACCTTGCATGAGGCTAAGCCCTGCCTCCATCTGCATAAGGCTAAGCTCTGCCTTCCATCTGTATGGGACTAAGCCCTATCCCACATCTCGCATAAGACTAAGCTCTGTCTTCGATTTTGCATGAGGTTAAGCATTGCCTTCTCATGGGAATAAGCATTATCCCTCCATGCATAAATGTTGATCTATTCCAATACTATTTATTTGCTCTTCTATCAGGCTAAGCTCTGCCCTCCATTTCACAATACTAAGCCTTGTCTTGTTAACATCATATTATTGCATTTCATTGGCTGAAATATCGCCAATCTGTCCAAAGGAGACATAGTATAAAGGCATCATCCTTATATCCGGAAGACACCATGCCATGGATTAAGGATCTCCCAAAATTTGCATATCATTATTCAAGGCGTCATGGTTCGGAGGCACCATTTTCATGGCCCGAGAGCATCATTTCATGGCCTGCGAATCTCTTATCTAACAATTCATGGCCCAGGACATCATGGTCTAAGGATGCCATCCTCAATCGTCCGAAGGAAACTTTCATGTTCCGAAGGGAATTGGAACCATGTTTAAATTTTTGCGCAAATACATGTTCGTAGCATCTCTTTATATGCAGGTGACCAGTAAGCAACCGCTATCCCAGAACGAGTGACCTCGCTCCAGTTCCTTCAACTGTATTTGATTGTTCACCATAACCACTCTTTCATCCATCCCAAAATATCGTGTCCGTTCTTGTAATGACTTCATTGATACATTCCCCGGTGGATGTAAAACTACACATGGCCTGATTCCTGTAAAACTAGGGATATGTAGGCAACTCAAATACCAGAGTCCGGCCTCTATCTTTTAAGACATACCATTCGGTCAAAATTGGCCGTCATTTCTTTACTCAAAAACACTTTCATCATTCCCAAGTAAAGAGGGGCAGCTGTTGATACCCAATTTTGCACTCATATTCTTAATGCATATATACTTCCAAAATGGCATAACTGCATCATCATTTAGTCTACAAAAATATACAATCATTTTCTATATGTAGCCCTTAAATTACTTTGTGATGACTTAATTACCCAAAATTATTATTTTCATCCATAATACATGTTTCAAATATTTTTAATCCTATTTTTAGAATTGCAGTAGCATTATTAAGCTATTTAACTAATTTTGCAATAATGGCCTTGTATACGGTGAAATCGGAGGGACCGATTTCTCGTCATTAAGGTATGTTCAGGGAGTCATATCGTTATCTCGAGGCTGCGGGGTTGCGGTCAAGCTCCCTCCCCCAAGGTTCATTCACATTCAACCCAACAATGATCCTGAGGGTGGGGAACCCCCGAGGCGAGCAAATAGCACCAATAGAGTCTAATATCATGCCTAGTCATCCCATATCCATGTCTTTAAAATTAATACATTCTGTACTATGTTGTATTTTCCCCTCCTATATAAAGGGGATCCTCACCACTTTGTAAAGGGCTGGTGTTGCTCCAACCATTCTACACAAGATCAATAACAACTCTCTCGCTCTTTTCTCTATAACTTACTCGCTTGAGGCGGCTCTTTCCATTTATCGCTTTCATACTTGTTCTTATTTGCTTGATATTGGCCATAAAGAGCCTTGTTAATTATATCCTAACTGCTATTCCCTTCCCGGCTACCCCCGATAGCTCGAGTTCGAGTCGGATATCGACCTCGAGTCCTGTTATCGATCAATCCGAAGCCCGAATAGCAAGCCTCTCGATTTGATTACTACCCCGTTTTAGCTTGTACTTCATCATTAAACTTTGCATATCTAGCATCCACTGTTCTAACAACTAGCATAAAAATAGATCACATATTTTAGAGTCCCATTTATAAATTTAATTGTTATTACCATTTTCACGGTAAATAGTTTGGCGCCTACTGTGGGGCTAAAAATAATAGTGATTATTTTCTTGCTGGTTTCATTACACAAACGCAAGTTATCTTTCTCACTTTTGCTTGTCCAAGATCGTTTGATTTCATGACAAAATGTCTGGCTCAGTAAACAGGGTCGAGAATGACAACCTCGAAAACCATGGGGAAAGCGGTGTGGTTATTCCAGTCATTGGCGCACCACCACAAAATCTTGATAACATGCCCGAACCAATTACAGCGGAGGCGTATTCGCAGGACGCATAACAGGTCGATGAAACCTCACACACCGACATGAGTATACGACATGTCGACCAACAGGTATCCCAAAAAATCCCAGCTCGGGAAGAATAGAAAGTTAGTTTTCATATTATTTTCGAAATGTTGCAGGCACAACAGTTGGCTATCACTCAGTTGCAAAACCACCCAAAGACTCCCAGCACAGTAGCGCCGAAAACTACTTCCCCAGCCGATTAGGTACCGGAGAGGTCAAGCAACAACAGATCAATAACTGATCCTGCCATCGTGAAAATGTTGGAGGACCTCACCAAAAGGATTGAGTCAGGCGAGAAAATGATAGCAGCCAATGATAAGAAGGTCGAAACTTATAACATTAGAGTTGACCAAATCCCGGGAGTGCCCCCGGTCCTGAAGGGTGTATATTCGAGAAAGTTCATACAACAGTCATTCCAAGAGAAAGAGGCTCCAAAACCCATTCCAAAGAAGTTCACATTGGCAGAAATCCCAAAATACAATGGGACCTCAGATCCCAACGAACACGTCATTGCCTATACGTGCGCAGTTAAAGGCAACAACATAAAAGACGATGAGATTGAGTCTGTCTTACTAACGAAGTTCGGAGAAACGCTCTCAATGGGGCCATGATGTGGTACCACAACCTAGCTCCCAACTCCATAGATTCATTTGACATGCTAGCAGATTCCTTCGTAAGAGCGCACGCCGGTGCCATCAAGGTACCGACAAGAAAGTCCAACGTATTCAAGATTAAGTAGATAGAGAACAAAATGTTGCGAGAATTCGTGTCTCGTTTCCAAACAGAATGAATGGAACTACCCCCCGGTCTCCGATGACTGGGCAGTGCCTGAATGAACGAAGCTTGGAGGCCTGAAGGCAACTGAGAGAGAATCTGATCGAGTATCCCGCTATAACCTGGTCGGACGTCCACAATCTATACTAGTCAAAGATCAGGGTCGAGGATGACCAGCTAGGAGCCCCCTCGAGCTCAGTATATCTGAGCAGACTCCTAGTGAAGGAGTCAAAATCGAATAAAGAGAGGTACCAGTCGTACCCCGATGATAGGAGGAATGCTCCGAGATGCAACCCGCCTTGTAATGATTGATTGGTGAACAGAGGACAGAACCCTCAGGGAACCCTCAACATAAGTGGCTTCGACGGGGACACGGGGCCAACAGAGGCACCTCTCCTATCAGAATACAACTTCAACACCGATGTATCAGACATCGTGTTTGCCATCAGCAAAATCAGGGATGCCAGATGGCCTAGGCCTATACACTCAGATCTTTCCCAAAGGAACTACAACTTGATTTGCGAGTTTCACAACTTGCATGGGCACAGAACCGAGGATTGCAGGCAACTTCGAGAGGAAGTGGCCCGACTAATCGATAATGGATACCTTCAGGAATTTCTCAGTAACTAGGCTAAAACTCAGTCCCGAGAAAGAGAAACAACCGAAAAGAAAAAAGGAGATGAGCCCCAACACGTCATCCACATGATTTTTGATGCTCGCCCTCGGATGTATTGAAATAAAAGACCACATAGCACCCGCCAAACGAATGCCGGAACCCGAAAGCGCCATCATGACCAAGGTATAACCACCTCTCCCTTTTTCTATCTTTTACTTTATGGTAACTCTTGCGCAGGCCAGTGACCAAGGCATTCGGGACACCGCTCCAGCTCGAAGGCCCTGAGTTTCAAAGAGTCCATTGCACTCTTTTCCTTTGATCGGTTTTTATCCCAAAATGGGTTTTTGCCGGCAAGGTTTTTAACGTGGCATTGTCCACGCGCTACCTAAAAGGGATTCAACGAGCCTAACATATTTTCTTCGCAATCAACCCTATACCGGGAAATGACAAACGAGGTTCCAATAGGAAATGATGTACCGGGCCAAACAGTCGAACGAACTATGTCCGCATAAGCCAGGCTTATGGCAACACAACAACGTGTATTTATGTCAAGAAATCAAAGAATATCTTTTGCCAAAAGCATCTCGTACTCCAAAATAAAATTCAACATGCTCACGGAAAGGATCCCTCCATCGAGTACATCCCGAAATACTAGTAGACTTAGCGTCAACAATTTGGCACCCACACGACCTCAGGGTTGGAACTCCATGCTTATAAGGACCCAACGAGGCAATTTCGATCTCACAAGTAAGGGCCTTCGAGCCTAAGCAAACTCGATGACTCGGAGACTATCGTTAGTTGTCATTCACTGAAAAATCTGACGCCATAAGACCCCAAGCGGGCTAACTCGGTCTAGCCAAATCTATTTTACATAACAATAAAAAACTATGAGACCTCAACAGGCATGAAAAACCTGTAAGACCTGAACAGGCATGAAAAAATTGTAAGACCTCAACAGGCATGAAAATTTCGTAAGACCTTACTACAAGCATAAAACTCAATCCCGAAGTTTTGGCTATATGTCACATTTGTAAGACTTCTAAAAGGGCATACTCTCGATGTAGACGCCTAAACTATCACACTCGGGATAAAAAATGGCTCTGGCCGAACATATATGACTACAGTCAAAATGGCTGCACCAGCCAAAATAACGTGACTTGGGGACACCCGACCGTTGCTAACAAAATTGCAGGCCATTACTTCGAATCTACTTCAAAAAGAACCGGTTAAAATAGGCTACCCTCAATAGGCAAACGCGCTTTGACCATGTCATCTCCAAATCACAAGGCTTCGAGCTACTCAGCCTACGAGCTAAACCTTCTGAGGTGCTCGAACATCGCCGCTAACGACTTGAAATTGAGGTTCTTCCCGAACCGACGATGGGTCAGGTAAAATTATTTCAAAAAAGTCCTTAGCGAGGGAAAAACAAAGCCTACATATGCCTAAGGCAAAAACGTAAGAGCCATAGTCGCTAACCAAACAAGCCTCAGGGCCACACACTAAAAGGTCGCAACGACCAAAATTTAAAATTTAAAAACTTGAGGATTAAAATGAGCTTGAGTCGACCCGATTTGGAGATCATATCCAAAATAGTTAACTATACATGCCTCAGGGCATAGCGTAAGAACCATCGTCGCCAACTTCACGAGCCTTATGGCCACATACATATAAGGTCGCGTCGACCCAAAGCGTAAGAGCCATTTTCGCCAGTCCATGCAGGCGTAAAACTTGAGGGTTGATTGAGCCCGAGTCGGAGCCTGAATCGGAGACTGAACCCAAAACAGTTACCGTTTTCGTTGGCCTAATGAACATCAGGGCCATATTACATGTTCGGAGATTCCTACAAATCCAAAGGTCGAATGGACCTGATTGAGATCTTGGCGAACAAAAATACAGAAGATACAAATTGCGGGGTTTCCTTTTTTTACATAGATATGGTGAAATTTAAGCTTAGTCTACAACATATTATGGAAGCTATGTACACAAGAAGGAGGCAGGGAATAAACGTTCCCCCCTTCGGCAACTATGGCCTGGCAGCTCCCTCTTCACCATCTTCAGTATCGGACAGAAGGAACCTGGCATCATACTCCTCCCCCTTGGATCGCTTGATCTCCCCCGAGAGATCGAAGCTCCTGTCATGAATCTCCTTGAGGACTTCCCTACGGGATCTGCACCTCGCATACTCCTTGCTATTGCTTGCACAATCGAGGGCTCTCTTCAGCTCGCTTTAGTAGCAGCAACACTTTTCGAATAGGCCCCCACTTTCTGTCCTGCCCTGGTATTGCTAATCACAACCTCGTCCCGGACAACACCTCGGTCTTCGCCTTTGAAAACTCAGACGAAAGCCTTGCGATCATATTTGCCCGGGAAGAATCGTTCGTGGAAACAGTCTCGATTTGTGCCTCAAGAGCATAAACCATGGCTTGATCCCTCTCTTTGGCCACAAAATGGACACTTACATGCACCTGCAGCTTGTTGAATTCGCGTTTGGCTCGGCCAACCTCGCCCTAGAGCTTTCCCAGCTCCTCCACCTTGTCCTCCAACTGAAATATCAAAACATCAGAATGCCAAGGGAGGAAGAGAGTGAAATCCAACATGAAATATAGGGTACCTGCTTCTCCAAGCGGATCTCACGGCTCCAGTTCCTATCCACCTCGCGCCGTAAGGAAACGGGCTCACTTTCCTTTGCCGCACAAAGAAGCTCGAGGGATTTCTCCCTATCCAAAGCTTCCCTCATTGGTGCCTCACTACAAAGAAACACAGATTTAAGCCTTTCAAAGGCCTACGAAAGAAAGGTAAATAAAGAAAAAGAATAGGTGAAAAAGAAAGGCCCGGGACCGGAATAATCTTACAGTAGACAAAACTCACCATGAGGCCAAACTGCTGAGCCTTGCCAAAGGCCGAAGCAAGTCTAATGGCGTACCGCTTCCAAAAGGTGGCTAATCGATCGAATCGCTTATCCTTAACCGTTGGGAAGGAGTCGCCTCACTGCAAGCCTTTTCGCGCCTTGAAACATCTATTTTTTTGTCAACACTCCTCAATCCAGCAATCTCTCCTCCTCCCCCGAAGAATGCGGCCTCATTTCAAAAGAACCCGCGGCACCTGTGATAGTCGAGTTAAATAAGTCAGCAAGGAAAGCGCAATTTTTAGGAAGTATAGCACTGGGCACCTACCACGATGCTTCACCTTCCATCACCTTTTGGACAGATCTTGCCACTGGCCCCTATCATAAATCGAGCAAGTTACTAGCTTACGAGACCACCTGGTTAAATAGGTGATCTCACTTAGTGACCAATGAGTTGCTACAAATAAGGAATAGAAAGATATCATTACGGAGCCTGCCTCCGGTCAAAACGATGATAGTTCAGATGAGGCACTTATGTGTGAAGTTCCATTTCTTAGGAAATGGCAAAAATTCTCTAGGAATGACATCGATCGTTCGAATCCGCACAAACCGATTCATCCACTCCTAGTCCTCGTCCTCCTTGATGCCGATGATAAGAGCACGGGTGGATCGATGCTGAAGAGGAATCAAGCCCTGGTAATGCAGTGGATAATATAACCTCACGAGATGGCTAAGTATAAACTCTATCCCGGGCTTATCGGCAAAATATCGCATTTCCTGCACTATTTTCCAAAAGGAGGAATATGCCTGCGCTAGTGTAACCTGATATCAAGCACGACCTGGTCGGTGGAACCCAGCGCAAAAACATACAAGTATATGCTCAAACATCCCTCAACATATGTCATAACGCTCTCCATGGGGTAAAGTACTTGTAATATCATGCCCTCTCCCCATCCGCAATCTTTTCTGATCATTTCGAGGTTTTACTCTCCCACTAATGAAATGATCCTTGACACATGCTCCTGGTGGTCTGGAACATTGGGAGGTTTCCCCGGCGTGACAGCTCTCCTCGAGATAGGGCATCCTAAGCCTCGCTCACATGACATCGGAAGTGAGCCGCTGGCGCCAACTGAATGCAGAACGTAGGAGAAACTCCCCTCCACCCGATGATCGGACGCCGACATAGAAATTATGGCTACGGTAAACTAGGAGGGGAAAAATGAGAATTTGAGCAAAAAATTTTCTAAAATAGGGGAACGGAAGGACTAGCACAAAGCGCCAGGTTTTGCGGAAGAGATAGCCTTTTCAAAGTAACAAATTCGCCATTGAAAAGATGGATGCACAAATATATAGGGGCAAAGCAACAACTTCCCGCCTGCCCAAGAGGGCCAATCAATTCTGGCTGCGTTAACGTCACCTTTTCCTCGGGAAACGTGCTGGCAGAATCACCCCGAGCCCTCTTTTTATCGGATCACTGAAATGTTGTTACCTCGTGGAACTCAAAAAACTGCGAGGCCTCGGGGAGCTCCCTGACGTCACAAGCATCGGTCCAAGAGAAGCTGTCGATTTAACCCCGGGGCATGGCCTGTTTCATAATCTCGGTTGCTCCGAGAACAGGTTCTGAAAGTCCAATATCGAGAGTTAAAAGCTAAATCGCGAAAGCAAAAGGGCAAAGAAAGAAGAGACTGAAAAAAGCTGACAGGAGGAAAACCCGTTTTTTTTACATTACCAAAAACGTATTCACAAAAAACCTCTTTACACAACCCATCCCCCGGGGGCCGCATACAAAGGAAAAAGGAAGGGATACAAAATGACTTGGAGACTACTCCTTGTCGCTATTGTCTTCGCCCTTATCGGGGCAATTAAAAGCGCCAATTCGTCCTCCAATTCGCGGGCTTCCTTGAGATCACCTGATAAGTCGATACTTTTGGCTCTGATTTCCTCCAAGGTCTCTCTTTTTGCCTCTGCCTTAGCATGCTTAATAGCTCGAGTTAACTTCTGCTCAGCCACTATTGATATGTCACGAGCTATTTTATGTGCCATGGATGCATCCTCCAAATAAGTGGCAGCGTTTCGTTCAACCTCGGACTTAGCCGCGGCCAATGAAGCAACCTCCTTGCGAGAATCCTTGATAATACCCTGGGATTTCGCCAAATCCCTGGCCGCTGCTGCATATTCTCACCAAGACCTGCAACAGCACAGTAATCGCAAGATGCTTTCACTAAGGGCTCAGGAAGAAACACAAATACAAGGTGTCTGTGGTAAAGGAACTTTACCATGATTCTTAGCCACCCATCGCTTCTTTGCCAGGTCGGTCCAAGACCAAACATGATATGGGAACGCCTTGTCCAACCGCTCAATTCATCCCGACAAATCCGGATCTGCCTCTAGGTACCAAGCAGCGGCTGCAAGAAGGGCAAAGAGGTCGTTACTTCAAAGAAAATTAGTAAAATAGGGGTTAAGGGACAGTTGCTTACGTTACGTGTTCCATCTCTCCAGAAAAGGCATCCTCTGGGCCGGGATGATATCTGAGGTCTTCACCTAGACAAATCTGCTTATCTAACTTTGATCCTTCCCCTCGTCGATGCTCAAGAAGAATAATTTTTTGCATCGATGGAGGAGCCTGATCAAACCTCAATAAAATCGAGGACTATACATCCTGATGAAATAGTTAAGGGTGAAAGCCTCACCCCAAACCCCTTCGGTGAAATGGTGGAGCACCAATACTATCCTCCAGAAAGAAGGATAGATCTGACCAAGCATCACTTGGTATTTGTCACAGAAGTCAAGGATGACCGGGTCTATCTCCGGGGGAGAAGACTCAGAAGATTCTTCAGGACCTAAGGTGAATGGGTAAGTATACACGTAAAGAAAACCGACCTTGTCATTTGTTATATTCTCGTTAGGACCGGTAATCTCCACTTCCACTACCTCGTTCCATCGGCAGTCTTTCCTCACCGTTTAGATGTTATACCCCATGTTTTCATACGTAAGAGTACGTCATAAGTCAAATAATGTAAGCTCAAAAATGGAATCATCTTTGAAAAGTTTACAAAATTAGTTCATCATGTTAACATGGGGGTTACAAATATTTAAGATCATTGATACCAAGTAGCAAGAGGGTTTGAAGGCTTAGAAGCTAAACAAATTAAAAAAAATAAGTTTCGTCGAAAGTCGACAAGTTGGAATGTTTTTTCATTTACTTTTGGGGTGAAACTAGGGTTATTAACATTATAAGAAGATTATAATATGAGTTATTTTAGTCTTATGATAGTTGGTGTTATTTTTTGAGGTCAAGCGAGTTATGGAACAAAAGTTGAAAAAGGTCATCACAAGTTCCATTCATAAATATGCTGAAAATTAATTCAAATATAACTGAGTTTTTCTACCAATACACTTGGAATTAAGGGATGATCTACCAACCAAATTAAAGATCTATGAGTCTAGTTTCTAAGGCATTAAACCGTTTGTTGATACGAAGTCTCATTTATTTCACCCATATTCTAGACCTTGAACACCTAATTGAACCCCCGCAACTCCTCCCCAAAAATCCCACACAAACCCTAGGGTATTCCGGGTGTTGCGATGCAATTCTAGTGGTGAAAAATCCGGACAACTTGCTAGTTTCTCTTTCTCCTTCTTGTATCCATGTTGAAGAACTTATTTTTGACAAAGAAGGACCAGGTTTCATGGGTTATACTCAGTATAAGGTAAGTTTATGCTTCTCCTTCCATTATCTATGCGTTTGCGAGTTGTAACTCAATCGTAAAGAATAGACCTAGCTAGTTTCGAAAGACTGGTATGTTGTTTGTTCTTGTGTAATGGTTGGCTGGTTGTGTACTTATTTTTAAGCTAAATTAATGGCTGGTTTGTTGGATAAGAGGTATAATTATGTACTTTTGGCTGTATTTCTCAATTTGAAAGAAAAGAGAGGTCAAAACGTGTTTAAGTAAACTGAAAAATTATTTTTGAGTTGATGAACTTGTGGGACTATTTTTTTGGGTTGCTTCGTGTTGGTATTGGGTTGTCTCTTTTGATACTGTTTTTATGGAGTTGAGAGGAGGAAGGGTGTGGAGAAACACCACATACTGGCAAGGTTGTTTGTTGGTCGTTCAGTGTAAAAATTTTGGATTGTTTGACACTATTATGGTTGTCATGCTGTGTATGAAGTGATAGAGGCATGTTGGTCTGTTTGTGATTGTTTTGACATATGTGAAGTCATATATATAGGGGAGGTGTTGTCCGTTTCATTGTAAAGTAGGTTGTGGTCGATACATAATAGTTACGACGCTTAATCGATAATGATAGTGTCATTTCTCTTATTGTAGACTAAGGAGTCGTGACATTTGCATAGCTTGAGGTTGGGCAGAAGAATATACAAGGTATGCGAGGCTATCCCTTTCCTTCTTTTGCACGACTCCGATTGTACATAATGTAATGAACAAGCTTCCAAAGATACTCTACTCTTAGAAGCTAGCAGTACTTACATTGTTTCCTTTCTTATGGAGCGATTGATGTTGATGTTGCTTCTCTTATTCTTATGTTATCAATGTTGTTGGTACTTCCTGATTCTTATATGATTCATGATGAAGAGTTAGTCCTAATAATGTGTATAGAGGATACCGACTTTACATCACTCTGAAAGGTTTTAAACATGATTCCATTAGTCGAGCATGTATTATATATATGTATCTATTTTACTTTACCGAGTCGCGCTATAGTCGAACGGGTACGATACCTATTGTGCAACCACTAATCAGTTGGGATTATCGAGCTCTGCGTGGCCGGGTACGATTCTACCGAGCCTTATAATGGCTAGGTATGTTTTTATCGAGTCCTCTTTGAGGCCGGGTATGATATGATGATGATGACGCCCACAGAGGCGAATGTTTTTAAAAGTGTATGTATATATATGTATTATGCGTTTCATATCAGTAGCCCCTAGAGGAACTCAGATGTTACAGGTTGCATCTCCTCTGTCTCTCTTTACATTGTTATTCTTATTTATGTTTTCCTACCTTACATACTCAGTACTTTATTTGTACTGACGTCCCTTTTTCCTGAGGATGTTGTGTTTTATGCCCGCAGGTCCCGATAGACAGGTTGACATTCCTCCTAGTAGGCTATCAGCTCAGTGGAAGGTGTTGGTGCACTCCACTTGATCTGGAATTGCCTATTTGGTTAGTATGATTTGGACATGTATTGAATGCTATAGTGGGGCCCTATCCCCACCTTTATGATATTATGTACTATTAAAGGCTTGCAGAAAGATGTTAGGTGTATGGATACTTGTATGGCCTTGTCGGCTTATGTTTTGAGTTTACAAATGGTCATGTCGGCCTTATAGGCCCATATGTCACATGTATAAGTTTGCATATCATGTTGAGTCGTCATATGTTGAGTATTTACTTATGTTTCATTATTGTTATCTCATGACGAGTTTTTTGGCTCATTTGCCCATGATAGTATGATAAGAAAGATATGTTACATTGGTACTCAGTTGAGTAAGGCGTCAGGTACTTGTTGCGGCCCATTCAGTTTGGGTCGTGACAAAAGTGGTATCAAAGTCGTTCTGTCCTAGGGAGTCTACAAGCCGTGTCTAGTAGAGTCTTGTTTATGGGTGTGTAGTGCACCAAACTTATAAGCAGGAGGCTACATGACATGTAGGACTGTCACTCTTTATTCTTACTCTAGATCATGTGGTAGAGCTCAATTGTAAGAATTCAAACTTCTAAATTCTATTTTATTTGTTACACAATGATAACTCATCCATACATATAGTTGGTAAGAGATTAAATGTTGCTGTGGAAGAGTTGAGTCAATGGAACTCGATTTTGCATCATGCTTATGATGAGTAAATATAAGGTCTTCAGTAGATTATGTATGTACTAAGACGCGTAAGTTTCTTGATAAGGAGGCCTAAGGCATGAATATCTATCCACCCATATGGTTTAAAAACCAACATGAGAATCATAAGGTAGACACAAGTTTCAACAAGTAAAAGAAGCAACTTGAAAAAGAGTATGAGGTACCCAACTAATGAAGATTATCAATATTTGCAATTCAAGCAGAGAAATATAAGCATTTTGAGTTACCTTCAATAGTAACAGAGGTATCTACAATTGGTCACACCCATCTCAGTTATGCCCTATGGGAGTTGACAGATATAGTTTAAGAGAAGAAGGGGATAGCAAGATCCAATTGGGGCTAGAGTAACCCAAAATGGTAGATGGATTATTATCATTAGCTAACATTTCCGAAGGATATTGCAAATGTGGTAATAGTTCTCCTTGTGAGACACCCAGATGGTGCAATCTAGAATAGTACATTTACATATGAATACTAGAATGTCTGTAAAAATTTAGAAGATTGGCACTGGAATCCTAGAAGGGATAATATTTACCTTTGTATGGCTCCCATTCCTAGTAAAGAGAGAATGCTAGGTGACCTAAAGAGCCAGTGAGATGAAGCAAGGGGATCTAAAAGTGAAAGAATAATTTGTTGAAGTTATTAGAATAAAGTGATAGACAGAAATCTTAGCCGGAGAATAAGAAGAGAGTAAATGAAGCATTATGAGTAAGATGTAATAAATGGGTGATAACAGTAAATCAAAATACTACACAATGACAGAGTTTATAGTAAAGTAAAGGAAGATACAAGAGGTGACAGGACTTAAGGCAATAAAAGAGTATAAGATATAAAGTCATATTCCCATTTCGTGAAATGATTTGGTGACTCCAACTCATTTACCAAAAGGAAAGATTAGATCCCAGAGTAATACAAGTCAGTATGGGCTGGTAAACAAGATAAATCGAATATGAATAAGGGACCAAATGAGTTTATAATAGTCATCATCGTAAATATTTCAGAGATAGCACTCAACAATAATAAAATGGACAACAAAAGAATAATCTTTAAGGTTTATTCAGTAAGACGCTTCCCTAAACCAAGCATAGTGAGCAGAGTTAAGCATAAGGGACTAAGTGTACCAATTACACTAAGTGTCACCCATGTGCGTAAGAAATTCAACTATCCCCGGTATAGAAAGGTTACCTCAAGGTGAGTAAAATGTCATTTAAAATGTGGAAGACAAATAACAAAGATAAAGAGGTTACTATGGGATATTAAAGGAAGCATGCGGTAAAAAGGTGAAAGGAATGAGAATGTATCTGTTCAGATCCTATAGATATGATATGACTCCAAAACATTATGTAAGTATGATGCCGGGGAGAAGCAATAAGGGTTCTGCACTCGACGATATTGATAAATAAGTGCAAAATGAACACTTGATACATAAGGAGCCAGTATGATAGGTAACTTAAGACAAAGTAAATAACCAAAGAGAGATTACGTGGAATATAGATATGAGAATTGACCAACGAATAGTTGTAGTTGATTCTGGAAGAGCCATGTTATGGTTAGACAAGAGGTTATAAGCAAATCAACAGATCTTGCAAGATAAATGTAGTGAATCCTAATATAGTGAATTCAATCTCGCAGATATGACATCATAACCCTTGAGAAATGCTGAAATAGAAGTTGGGGTATTTAAAGTTATTTTATAAGTGTTTCGGGAATAATGGAGACTGCCATTAAGGAGACAATCAAAATATGAGTTTAGAAGTAACCCTACAAGCATAAGGGCACGGAGGTATGTAACTAAGGATGTTTGTAGGCGAGTAAGAATATCGAAAATTCCTTTGTGTATACAGTATAACGAGATCACAACTTTACAAGATCCAGAAGGTCTCTTAAGTACTACCACGAAAGACTAGCTCAAGAAATAAGGAAGAGGGCTTCAACCTAAGCATATTAACTTGAAGAAGAATTGGTCTGGTAACAATAGTCTCACTACAACATTTGATGCACTCCATAAGAAAGTGGCGCCTATAGTGGCTAATGAATGGAAAATAAAAGAAATTCAAAGGTGATGTTTGAGATCATATGAGGTACAGGAAATTATATTATTCGTGGGCAATAATACAAGTCAAGTATTCATGCAACAAGTGGCAGAATGACCAGGATGAGTAATTTCTTACATTTACAGATAATTGAGAAGGCACAAAAGGAAATCTGTAGTGCTAACAAGTTAAAGGAAGGATGTGAGTAGTACAATAGATATGTATAGGTCTCAATCTAAAGTTTGGCAAAGTGAAAAGATTTTAGGGAGATAGGAGTAAGGATAAGAAAAGACGAGTGAGAAGGAGACAAGAATAGGTAAGTCCTCGGGATTAAACCCATTTAAACAAGAGAGCTGATGGCTTCCATAAGTTATTGAAAGCTCGATACAACTTGAATGAACACAGAGGATTCTAAGACTAGGTTCATTTAAAAGAGAATGAATGATGCCTGGTAGTAGAATAAGGGTGTAATTGTGATAGATAAAGTGGATGATGTTTAGGCCTTTGATTGAGTAATGATTTAACGAGAAATGGATTTCATGAATTGAACGAGATTAGTATATCCCCATAAGATTAATCACATTGGATTCCATGAAATACAGTAATTGAAGTATAGTATCGTCCCTAGGTGGATCTGGCAAATAACTTCAGATGTTCCCTGCTGAGACGTGAGCCCTAGTGACAATGTATACATAAAAGGTTTCAAGTTGTCAGTGGTGGATTATAGATCAACATTAAGGTTTATCAAAAATACATGGATAAGAATTCCAAAGTATGATAGGAGATTATGATGCCATTCTTTAGATGAACAGTAATAAGGAAGCATTAAATGGCTTAGATTTATACATATAGGATAAGTTGTGAGAGAATAACCCGGAGCTGGGTGGCAGGCCTCGGTAATAATAAACAGAAGTAAGAGTTAGGATATAGTATTAACTACATAGATATAGTAAAACCATAATCATAGGTAACCAAGGCTATGAAGCAATGTATAGCAATAGTCGTAAGTTTGACAAAGTACCAAGCGAAGAACTTCAGTACACCTATAGATGCCTAGAGGGACATCTTGTCATAGTTCTGCATATGTTCACCAAGTGAGGCCTAGAGATAGGCCAAAAGCTGGAGGAAAAGGGACAAAAGAGTCGCATAAAGGACAATCGAAACGGGATTTGTTTATTTATTTCAGAGTCGCCACTTAGGAGATTTAGGGTGTCCCAAGTCACCAATTTTAATCCCGAATCGAGGAAAATAATGACTCTATATCACAGTCCACGTACCAGAAATCCGGATAAGGAATTCTGTTAACCCGGGAGAAGGTGTTAGGCATTCCCGAGTTCCGTGGTTCTAGCACGGTCGCTCAACTATTATATTCGGCTTGATTATCTGATTTTATACAAGTGTGAACTTATGTGCAAAATTTAACTTTTAACCGCTTTTATCATTTTGATGTTTTTATCAAGAATTGCAACGTTGTGAAAATGTATCTCGAACCGCGTTACAATCAATGTACCCGTGGTCGTCGATACACTTTGACTCCGTTGAGATTTGGATTTGGGTCACATCAATGTGCACCCGAGTTTAAGGAAATTAAATTATTAAAGACGCGCCTAAAGTGACTAGCGTATTTATTTTGGGTAAGACCGTGAAATTTTACTAAACGGTTCATCCCGAAGTCCAAATAATTTTTAAAACAAATATTTACTGAGGGCCCCGCAATTTGTATTTCTTTATTTGGCGAGGCTCATCTCATTCTTATTTTTTTTTTTAAAATGAATTTGCAACGTCATGGACATGCATCTCGAACCACGTCACCATCGATGTACCCGTGATTAAAATACATTTCGACTCCGTTGAGATTTGGATTTGGGTCACATAAATGTGCACCCGAATTAAGGAGAATAAATTATTAAGACGTGCCTAAAGCAACTAGCGTATTGTTGTTTTGGGTAAGGCCGAAAAATTCGCTAAATGGCCTGTCCAGAATTCTAAGTGTTTTAATGTATATACAGTTAGAGGGCCCCGCAATTATGTATATTTTTTTTTGACGAGGCTCGTCTCGTTCTACTTTTAAAAGGAATTCGCGACGTCATGGATATGCCTCTCGGATCACGTCACAATCGATGTACCCGTGATTAGAAATACATTTCGAATCCGTCGAGATTTGGATTTGGGTCACATAAATGTGCACCCGAGTTTAAGAAGGTAAGGCTTATTAAAGCGTATCCTAAAGAGACTGACGTGTTGTTATTTTAGGAGGGTTGTGAGATTTGCTAAGCAACCCGTCCTGGAAACTAAATGCTTCAATAATATACATTTAACAAGGGCCCCGCATCTGCGCGTTTTGTTTATTTTTCATCGAGGCTCATCTCGTTCTTATTTTTAAAAAGGATATCCTATAGCAACTATGTTTCTTGTCGTGTTTGTCTCTATCAATCGAAAGCAATAGATAGTCCTAATTTAATTAATGCTTGCCAGTTATTTATAACAGAATTCGGAAATGCTTAAAATCAGGGACGAGGCTACGTGCACAGTCAGTCGAATAAATAATCATGGGCCCAAATCCAACCCATGCGTGATGGGCCAAACCTGGGCCACCGCTTGCTCGAAGCAGGCCTGCTTGGCCTGTTTTGACCTGAACTCGACCTTCACGGGGTTTATATTACAAATTTTATGTTCTTTGTCTTAACAAGTAGTTTATTAGTTATATGAGACCATTAATCAGAAAAGGAAGAACTTAACCCCTTGTGTACAGTTTTCATGTTTGGCATACGTTACAGCATATATGGCAAAGTAAACTAAATCTGAGATGCAAACTAATTCATTGAGACCACTTTTATCTAACAGCATACATATACAATTATCATTCGATACCCTACATTGACATCTACTATGCTTGCAAGCTAACTTCAGTATCCCAAAATATGAGCTATTAGACATTACATGACATTCAACACACCAGTACATATATATAAACAACATCTGCAGATCTTCTCTTTTATACTCATTGCTCAAACTTTCGAGTTACATTGGTAGTGTAATTGTGTACCTGGTATGGAGGACAAAGAAGAAAGGAATGATCAGCTGGGCAGTATGCAGTAAACACAGCAACAACAGGTACACAGCAACAGCACAGCAACAAACTAACAACCAAATGTTTTCCACAATCCACGAACAACCAACAATAATTCCCAGAACAAAAGAAACCAGCAAATGGTCGAGTGCCAAACCAGTAATTCCAGACGAAGAGTAATGAAACACCAGAAGTAAAAGAGTGTTCAATGCAGCAAATACCAACAGTTCAGCAACCAACAAACAGCTCAGTCAATGCAGACGACAGAACTTGGCCAAGGCAGCTTGACCAATATGAATTCTTATTCAACTTTCAGATGATGTTTGGTTACAATCTATTTGGAAACTAACTTATGTTTTTCAGCTTTCTTTAAACTCAGTAAACCTTTCTTCAGACTAAAAGTTTCAGCTTTTAGACTAAAAATTCCAGCCTTTTGTTTTCTCTTTTTCTGAAGACTAAAAAAAAATCCAGCCTCGTTTTAGTTTTCGAATGGCCTATTTATAAGCCAAAATGACCAAGTGCAGTTAAGCTGCCTGCCCTGCCAATTGGCAGAATGCCCATACCCTTTAAGCCCATGCCTAAGCATATTTGGTGCCAGCCCCTTTGTTCCCCACGCTTGGCTTTTGTTTAATCCCGGATTATGGGCTTATTTTAGTATTCCTTTTAAACCCATGCCCTCATGTTTTGTTCCCCATTGGTATTAGTTTAATCCTAATTAGTACCCTACTTGTCAGCTTCATTTAAACTAACCTTTTCTGCCCTTTTCAAACCCCAGACTACCCCTATCAACCTTGATTATTACTGTCCTGCCTATTGCAGCATCAGGGCATTTTTGAACTGATGAAAGTTCAAATTCAAGACTGCCTGGACTGAACCTTTTCAGTCAGTTTTACAATGCAAACAAACCATTTCAAACAATGCTGGGGCATTCAGTCAGTGGCAAAGTTCAATTAGTCATGCGACATTATTAGCTCATTCGATTTATTAGTTATAGAAAACTAATCGACGACATTTATCGAGTCGACTATACTAATTATAACAGGTAATAATCAGTCGTTCAAATAAACAACACATACATGGACCTAAAGGGCTTCGAACAACTTGGTCAGTCACTAGGAACCTATATAAGTTTATTCATGCGACGACCATACTAATCGGACATGCTTATCATAGGACACATTTAAATCATACACAGAAAACAATCGACCAAATAAAAGGTCTTTACAAAGATGAAAGAAATTAAGAAACTATCAGAAAATAACAAACAACTACCACAAAGCATGCTAATGACTTAATCAGCAGTTAATATAAACGAAAAGGGAAAGAAAAACTTACCGACAAAGTTTGAAATCAAAATGGACCCAAATCAGACTCAACTTCGAATTCTTGAGGCCGAACAAACCTTAATCAGGGTGTTCTCACATGAGAACACCTTGATTAAGGTCTATTAGACCTCAAACCCTTGTCAAGACCGGCCGGATTCCCCAGGTGCATGTGTTCTAAGGTCTGGATTTCCAGATCTGATTTTTAGGGAGTTGTGGGTAGATTCGGACCAAACCAAACTTGGTTTGGTCACGAGGAAGGTCAGGGGAGTGGCTGATACAAAGATGGTGAGGTTTGGTGTAGATCGAGTTTTGTCTCGAATCTTCAAATCCAGATTCGAGACGATAGGAGATGATTCGAGGTTTGTGGTTAGTGGATTCGTGTTCAGGGGAGTGAGGGGGTCTCAGGGTGTTCAGGGGGTGGTCACCGGCGTTCGTGCCGCCGGCTTTAATGGCGAAGGAGACTAGGGCGGCTGCTAGGGTTCGGGGGGTTTCAGGTTTGAGTTTGGGGACGATGAAGGGTGGGGTTGGTATAGGGGGTGCGGGGTATGATATGAGGCTTATATACGGGGAGGCTGATTGGATCTGAGCCGTTAGATCAGATGATCTCAACGGCTTAGATCTGATACTGAGAAATGAGACGGGGTCGTTTGGTAGTTAAACGGGGTCGTTTGGTTTAAGTAAGGGGTTGGGTCAGACTGGTTATTGGGTCGGGTTTGAACACGGGTTGCTGAAGGGGGTCCTGAGCCGTTGGATTGGCCTGGACGGATGGCTCAGATCGAACGCCTTTATACGGCGTCGTTTGAATTGCTGCTTGGGCAGCCGGTTTTGGACTGGACTCGAGTGTCTGTTTGGGCCTGCTTTGTTTTATTTCTTTGGGCCCAAACCGCTTTTCTTTCACTCTTTTGCTTTTTTTTTTTCTTTTAAACAAAAATGAGATAATAAAATAGTGAAATTAAAATCAACCACACTGTAACATTTCCACATAGTTATCACAAAAATATTTAAGTAAGTTAAATCACAACCTAGAACGAACGATGCACATATATATATTTCGAATTTTCTTTTAATGACACACATATTTTTTGTATTTTGTTTGATAGTGATTAAACGCAAAAATGGACAGGCCCGTAAATGACTAGCAATGCATGTCATGAAGAATTTGTATCGCGGGGTCATTTGTCACTATTTTCATTTTTTGTTTTCCTTTTGGAGTGATTGCTCGTGAAGCAAAATTCACGTGCTTACAGCTGCCCCTCTTTGCACGAAGACACGAAGGATTTTCGCGCAAAGATAAAGCGAGCGATTTTTGCCCGTCCGAATTACTCCGTGTGAAGCATTCTTTTTGAAAAAGATTTGACCGAACCTTTGCTTCAGAGGTTTCCTACATATCCTGGGCTAAACAGGAATCAGGTCAATGTAGTTCCGGAAATTTTGGTAGCTGGGACTACCGTGTGACTGTAGTGCCTGGTGCTGTTGTGCGCTGTCGCATGCTGCTGTAGGATGCTACTGCTCAACCGATCTCCCTGTTACATTGCTCTAAAAGGAAAAACAAGAAGCTAAGCTAGACTGAGGATCATGAGATCTCATCCATCTTCAACTTGTTCTTGTTGCCTTGCTTTCTTGTCGGCTAACGCTTTCCTCCGATGCCTTTATCTTGTGACTTTGGGAGATGATGCTGGTCCTTTGCTAACGTTTGAATGCCAGTTTTCATCACTTCGCTTGATCTGCTGGGAACATGCCCTCTTCTTCAAGCCTTTCCATTGCTTCTTTGGTGGTATGGCTTTTCATCAAAATTGTTGGGCATGCTATAACGTTCCCAAACTGCTTCTTTTGAGACGCGTTCCTTTTTCCTTTTTGAAATGCGCGCTTGCCTCTGCAGTTGTCTGCTTCTTGGTGCTGGGGATTCTATTGTTTCCTGTTTGGGGATCTCTATTGCACCCTTCCGTCTTCAGGTGGGGTGACTGATTCCAAAATCTAGAGCTAAAAAGTATTCCCGCATTATACTGGTGGGCGACCTAGAACTTAAATGTATTCCCACATTATACTGGTGGGCGACCTAGAACTTAAAAGTATTCCCGCATTATACTGGTGGGCGACCTAGAACTTAAATGTATTCCCGCATTATACTGGTGGGCGACCTAGAACTTAAATGTATTCCCGCATTATACTGGTGGGCGACCTAGAACTTAAATGTATTCCCGCATTATACTGGTGGGCGACCTAGAACTCAAATGTATTCCCGCATTATACTGGTGGGCGACCTAGAACTTAAATGTATTCCCGCATTATACTGGTGGGCGACCTAGAACTTAAATGTATTCCCGCATTATACTGGTGGGCGACCTAGAACTTAAATGTATTCCCGCATTATACTGGTGGGCGACCTAGAACTTAAATGTATTCCCGCATTATACTGGTGGGCGACCTAGAACTTAAATGTATTCCCGCATTATACTGGTGGGCGACCTAGAACTAAAAGTATTCCCGCATTATACTGGTGGGCGACCTAGAACTTAAATGTATTCCCGCATTATACTGGTGGGCGACCTAGAACTTAAATGTATTCCCGCATTATACTGGTGGGCGACCTAGAACTAAAAGTATTCCCGCATTATACTGGTGGGCGACCTAGAACTTAAAAGTATTCCCGCATTATACTGGTGGGCGACCTAGAACTTAAATGTATTCCCGCATTATACTGGTGGGCGACCTAGAACTAAAAAGTATTCCCGCATTATACTGGTGGGCGACCTAGAACTTAAATGTATTCCCGCATTATACTGGTGGGCGACCTAGAACTTAAATGTATTCCCGCATTATACTGGTGGGCGACCTAGAACTTAAATGTATTCCCGCATTATACTGGTGGGCGACCTAGAACTTAAAAGTATTCCCGCATTATACTGGTGGGCGACCTAGAACTTAAATGTATTCCCGCATTATACTGGTGGGCGACCTAGAACTTAAAAGTATTCCCGCATTATACTGGTGGGCGACCTAGAACTTAAAAGTATTCCCGCATTATACTGGTGGGCGACCTAGAACTTAAATGTATTCCCGCATTATACTGGTGGGCGACCTAGAACTTAAATGTATTCCCGCATTATACTGGTGGGCGACCTAGAACTAAAAGTATTCCCGCATTATACTGGTGGGCGACCTAGAACTAAAAGTATTCCCGCATTATACTGGTGGGCGACCTAGAACTTAAATGTATTCCCGCATTATACTGGTGGGCGACCTAGAACTTAAATGTATTCCCGCATTATACTGATGGGCGACCTAGAACTAAAAGTATTCCCGCATTATACTGGTGGGCGACCTAGAACTTAAAAGTATTCCCGCATTATACTGGTGGGCGACCTAGAACTCAAATGTATTCCCGCATTATACTGGTGGGCGACCTAGAACTTAAATGTATTCCCGCATTATACTGGTGGGCGACCTAGAACTTAAATGTATTCCCGCATTATACTGGTGGGCGACCTAGAACTAAAAGTATTCCCGCATTATACTGGTGGGCGACCTAGAACTTAAAAGTATTCCCGCATTATACTGGTGGGCGACCTAGAACTTAAAAGTATTCCCGCATTATACTGGTGGGCGACCTAGAACTTAAATGTATTAAAATTGCTTCCCCGTTCTTCCGAGAAAATTTCGACAATTGGCAGAAAATTTTCTGCCCCAGTTTTTGGTGACTTCCCTGGCGTTGCATCTTGCTGCCATCATCAATCCTCTGTTCTCCTGCAACAGACAAGAGGATTTAGTCAGTTTTAATCGTGGTGGTAGAGGGTGCCTTTCTGGCGAGCAATTTTTCTCTCTTCCTCTTTTCTTGCTCTTTGTCCCCATAATTGGTTGGCGGGCAAAGTTGCCTGTTGGGGGTCTCTAGCCTGCTGGGGATTGGTTTTCAATTTATCCCCTTTTCTGCTTTCTCTTTAAACACATGATGTGGGAGTCTGCTTCTAACTCCCGAAACCTCTCCCTTTTGGAGCTTACTTCTTCCAAAATTTCCGGCCACAATAACTGCATTGCCCGGGACCGGCCTTTAAGACTGTTTGTATTATCCTGCATTGGATGAATTCCCCTTCGGTATCTGGTAGTAAGCTTTGAAAAATCCTTTCAAGACACATTTTAGGGAAAGAAATAAAAGATATGGAAAGGAGAAAATCTTTCTGAACCAATATTTTTTGTGGGAGGAGACAATCAAAAGAACTTATCTGGAGGACATGACTGGTCCCCGTGATCATGACGTGCACCATAGATTCCCAACCCAGTCTATTTGTATCAATCGATTTGCCGGATGGTATGACTTGCTGGGGATGATAAATGACTGTCCATGCTGTTGCAAATGTGGTAGCTTTTGTTGATTCGTCTTGTCGCCTCATAGTGCCCTTCGAGGGGTTTTCACTAATGAGACTCTCTCTTTTCTCTCATCTCCCGGTGCCTTATGGTGCCTGTGAAGGTTTTCACCAATAAGACTCTCTCATTTCATATCCCTCATCTTACATTGCCTCTCGGTGCCTGTGAAGGTTTTCACCGATAAGACTCTCTCATTTTATTTCTTTTGGGAAATCGGGGTGTTGTAGATATGACCCTCTTTTCTGGAGATTCCCTTGACCATCAATTCGTTTCCAGTCTTACAATCCTCTTCTTTGCTGGGGATCCGTGTATTATTCTCGGCCTTATTCGCCGGACTTGGCATCTCTCGAACATTGATCGGGAGGTCTTTTGGATGTTGATGTTGGTTTTGGTGTGGGGTTAAAGAAAGGCTATAAAAAATGAAAACAATTTGAAGGGTGATGTGCTACAACTTTTGGAATCAACCCTTTGTTGGAACTTAAAACATAACCTCTGCCCCAGTTTTTGCTTGGGGAATTTATTATTTTTTACGCTTATGTTGAGCTATGTGCGTTACGCATATTGTGCCTATTATGCACACTATGTACCTTATGCATCCTATATTCACTATGATGCATGCTATGACCGAGCCGTGAGGCGCCTACGTATCCTCTTTGAGGAATCAGGTCAAACGTAGTTCCCACAGTTTTGTATTTCTTTATGATTTCATCTTCTTCTTTCTTTTTTTTTTCTTTTCATTTTCTTTTCTCTTTTCTTTTTCTCTTTTTCCATGTCTTTTCCATTAGTGATTCCAAAAGAGGGGTATGAAAGAATTTCTTAAGGCTCAAAGGGGAAAGCAAGGGTTAAAAGTGTTTGGATAGAAGAAAGAATTGCCTCCGTCATCTCATTATCCAACAAACGCCAAATACAAACAAATAAACTAGAATTGTCATAATTAAAGAAATTACGCATAATATCTCTTGACTGCATCTGAATTGATAGCCATGTCGACACATCTACCTTCGACATCTGTCAAACACAAAGCACCGTTGGACAATACTCTGGTCACGATATAAGGCTCTTGCCAATTTGGGGCGAATTTGCCTTTTGCCTCGACCTGATGTGGGAGGATCTTCTTCAATACCAGCTGCCCTACTTCAAACTTCCTGGGGCGCACCTTCTTATTATACGCTCTTGCCATTCTCTTCTGGTACAGCTGACCATGGCACACTACTGCCAATCTTTTCTCATCTATCAGGCTCAACTGTTCCAATCGAGCTTTGACCCATTCATCATCATCAATCCCGGCTTCAGCGACAATTCGGAGGGACGGAATTTCGACCTCCGCTGGTATCACGACCTCAGTTCCATACACCAACAAATAAGGAGTTGTGCCTATGGAAGTCCGGACGGTAGTGCGGTAACCCAACAAAGCAAAGGGTAATTTCTCGTGCCATTGTCTGGATCCTTCCACCATCTTCCGCAGTATCTTCTTGATATTCTTGTTGGCTGCTTCGACTGCTCCATTCGCCTTGGGACGATATGGGGTGGAATTGCGGTGTATAATCTTGAATTGTTGGCATACCTCTCTCATCAGGCTGCTATTAAGATTCGTACCGTTATCCGTGATGATCACTTTTGGGATCCCAAATCTGCAGATGATATGGGAGTGAACAAAGTCCACCACTGCCTTCTTGGTTACTGATTTGAAGGTTTTAGCCTCAACCCATTTGGTGAAGTAATCAATGGTCACTAGAATGAACCTATGACCGTTGGACGCTGCTGGCTCGATGGGCCCAATGACATCCATGCCCCATGCCACAAACGGCCAGGGTGCTGACATCGTATGTAATTCTGTTGGCGGAGAATGGATCAAAGTCTCCATGTATCTGGCACTGATGGCATTTCCTCACGAAAGTGATACAGTCGTGTTCCATGGTGAGCCAATAACACCCTGTTCGAAGGATTTTTCTTGCCAATACATATCCGCTCATGTGTGGCCCACAAACTCCAGCATGTACTTCTACCATAACCGTCGTTGCCTGCCTGGCATCTATGCATCTCAACAATCCCAAATCCGGGGTTCTTTTGTACAATACTCCTCCACTGAGGAAGAAGCCATTCGACAAACGCCGAAGGGCTCTTTTTTGGTCTCCAGAGGCATGTTCTGGGTATATTCCCATTCTGAGGTATTCCTTAATATCATGGAACCAGGGTTCGCCATCTGCTTCTTCTTCTATGGCATTGCAGTAGGCGTGCTGATCACGGACCTGGATGTGTAGAGGATCAACATACATTTTGTCAGGGTGGTGCAGCATTGATGCTAAGGTGGCCAAAGCATCTGCAACCTCATTGTGAACTCTCGGAATGTGTTTGAATTTCACCGATCGAAACTGCTTGCTCAGATCATGCAAGCATTGCCGGTATGGTATGAGCTTTAGATCTCGTGTTTCCCATTCACCCTGAATTTGATGTACCAAGAGGTCCGAGTCTCCCAAGACCAAGACGTCTTGGACATCCATGTCAGCAGCCAAGCGCAGACCCAGAATGCAAGCCTCATACTTGGCCATATTGTTGGTGCAATAGAAGCGTAGTTGAGCCGTAACAGGATAATGTCGTCCTGTTTCAGAAATGAGTACTGCTCCTATTACAACCCCTTTTGCGTTTGCAACTCCATCGAAGAAAAGCTTCCAACCTGGTTCCTCAGGTAATTCCAAATCATTCGTATGCATCGCCTCTTCGTCAGGAAAATACGTTCTTAAGGGCTCATATTTTTCATCAACAGGATTCTCTGCCAAATGGTCCGCCAGCGCCTGGGCTTTCATGGCCGTCCTCGTCACATAGATGATATCAAACTCTGTGAGCAGAATTTGCCATTTTGCCAACCTTCCCGTGGGCATAGGTTTCTGAAAGATATACTTCAATGGGTCCAAACGGGATATGAGATAAGTAGTATACGAAGACAGGTAGTGTTTCAACTTCTGAGCTACCCAAGTTAGGGCGCAACATGTTTTCTCGAGTTGAGTGTACTTGACCTCATGTACTGTGAATTTCTTGCTAAGATAGTAGATGGCTTGCTCCTTCCTTCCTGTGTCATCATGTTGCCCCAATACACAACCAAATGAATTTTCCAAGACCGTCAGGTAAAGGATTAGGGGCTTCCCGGGCTTAGGCGGGACCAATACGGGTGGATTAGACAGATACCCTTTGATTTGGTCGAAAGCCTCCTGACACTCTGCCGTCCAACCTACCGCAGCATCCTTTTTCAGCAGCCGAAATATGGGTTCACAAGTTGCTGTGAGTTGAGCGATGAACCTGCTGATGTAATTGAGTCTACCCAGCAAACTCATTACCTCTATTTTGTTCCTTGGCGGTGGCAAATCTTGGATGGATTCAATTTTGGATGGGTCTAACTCAATCCCCCGTCGACTGACGATGAATCCTAGCAACTTTCCTGATGGAATCCCGAATGCGCATTTGGCCGGGTTAAGCTTGATATCATACCTCCGGAGTCTTTGGAAAAATCTCCTTAGGTCTGCTACATGGTCCTCCTGACGCCAAGATTTGATGATCACATCATCGACGTACACCTCGATTTCCTTGTGTATCATGTCATGAAACACAGTAGTCATTGCTCGCATGTACGTCGCCCCGGCGTTCTTTAACCCGACTGGCATTACCCGATAGCAGTAGGTTCCCCATGGCATAATAAACGTTGTCTTCTCAGCATCCTCCTCGTCCATTAGGATCTGATGATAACCCGCATAGCAATCCACAAAGGATCCGATCTCGCGCCCAGCGCAATTATCGATCAGGATATGAATGTTGGGTAGCGGAAAATTGTCCTTGGGACTTGCTTTGTTGAGGTTGCGGTAGTCAACGCACACCCTGATTTTTCCATCCTTCTTTGGGACTGGTACCACATTGGCCAACCACTCGGGATACCGAGTGACTCGAATGACCTTCGATTGCAACTGCTTAATCACTTCTTCTTTGATCTTTATACTCATTTCTGTTTTAAATTTCCTTAGTTTTTGCTTGAACGGAGGGTATGCCGGGTCAGTGGGCAACTTGTGAACCACTAAATTGGTGCTTAATCCAGGCATATCATCATATGACCATGCAAAAACATCTTTGAATTCCATGAGAGTTTTGATCAATTCTGTTCTGACATTCGGCTCAATGTGGATGTTAATTTTGGTCTCTTGGATGTTATCAGCGTCTCCTAGATTTACAGCCTCAGTGTCATTTAGGTTAGGCTTGGGTTTTTCTTCAAATTGGCATAATTCTCGGTTTATCTCTTCGAAGGCTTCACCTTCATCACATTTAGATTCCTCATCACAAACGACCTCTTGCATCATTGAGTCAGATTCAGATTGATTTATTAGACTAGGTCGAAGATCCGCTGTGCATGCCATGTCATTAGAACCAGTAAAAAGAGAACTGTTCAGAAAGAAAAAGAACAAAACAAAAATTAAAATGGAACAAAAGAAAAGAACTTCATTAACTTGCGGGATAAAAGGGTTCACACTTTTACAAAACGAAAGTAAAATTTGGATTACACCCTTGAATAATCCGATCAAACAAACAAACAAACAAAACATTAATCAAAGCCTACTACCAAGACTCCCCTCGGACAGGAAGAGGAGTAACCGTCCAATTGTTGGTCTTGGCCTCAGGCCCCACAAATTGTATCTCTGCTCTGCAGGAACCTTCTCCAGCTTCCACCATACTGACATCCGCGAATAGCCTCTCAAAACTCTGATTCAGGTCTTCATTTATACCGATCAAAGGTCCTCGAATCTTTGGGATCGCTGACCCCTTGGCACTTGCTTTAACAAAAGACCTTGAGAGGCGTGGCACTGGTTTAGGCAGAAACCAGACCCTCTTCTTCATTTTTCGCGCTTGCTTCCTGTCTGCTGCGGTTGGTTTGAACCCCAATCCGAAAGTTTCCAGATTTTTAGGAAGGGAGACAGGTTGGACTATCCCTTGAATCTCGACTCCCAGGCCTTTTCCCGGCACAAATCCATTACCCAGCATTTCTGATACCATCATGACTGTTGCGGCAGCTACCCTAGGGTGCGGGATGATTTCTCCTTCAGAAATTTTGTTGGCCGACCCTGTATCAAAAATCTGGTAGACCCAAGGACCTTTGTCATCAGCGGTCTCTATGAAAGGTACAATGGTTCCGCCCATGGTGCATGTTGTATCCTCGCCGTGTAACACGACCTCTTGTCTTTCCCACTCGAACTTCACCGTCTGATGTAGGGTGGAAGGTACCGCTTTGGCTGCATGAATCCAAGGTCGTCCTAACAGCAGATTGTAAGAAACTGTGGCATCTAACACCTGGAATTCCATGGTAAACAGGACCGGCCCAATGGTCAGTTCAAGTATAACATCCCCCACAGTGGCTGTTCCGTTTCCGTCAAACCCCCGGACACAGATGCTATTCTCCCGGATTCTTCCACGGTCAACCTTTAACTGGTCCAGGGAGGATAATGGACAAATATTGGCGCTTGAGCTGTTATCCACCAATACTCGAGTTACCACCGAGTCTTCACATTTTACAGCTAGGTATAGAGCTTTGTTATGCTCTGTACCTTCCACCGGCAAGTCATCATCTGAGAATGTTACCCTGTTCACCTCGAAGATATTGCTGGCAATGGTTTCCAGGTGGTTTACAGAAATCTCACTGGGTACATGAGCCTCGTTCAATATCTTCAACAGGGCCCGACGATGCTCCTCAGAATGGATCAGCAACGACAACAGTGAGATCTGGGCCGGTGTTTTTCTCAGCTGTTCGACCACAGAATAGTCATGTACTTTCATCTTCCTCAGGAATTCTTCAGCCTCTTCTTCGGACACTGGCTTCTTGGTTGCCACTGGGTTGGTTTTTCTTAGCTCCACCGGAGCAAAACATCGACCTGATCGAGTCAGCCCTTGCGCTTCACAACTGACTTCTTCCACCTGTTTTCCTTTGTACGTCACCACTGCCTTTTCATATTTCCAAGGCACCGCCCTGCTGTCAATCATCGGCAGTTGGACCACAGGCTTTATGGTCACCCGTTCTCTACATACCCCTTTCAACACGACTGCCGGTGTGGGCAGGACCCCTGGTATTACCAACTTGCTTGGCTCGGGTTTGCTTGCTATGATGGACGGGCTCTTCCCCAATATCACTACCGGCTTGACGCCTTCTCCCTGCGACTGTACACTCGTTCCTCCACTAGTTAAGACTTCTTTCGGGGCGGCTTGGATCACCATTACTGTTTGTGAGGGTTTTCTTAATTCTCCTCCCTCACACACCAACTCAATCATGTGAGTTTCGTGGTGCGCTGGCAGTGGGTTTTGGTTGATGTTAGGAGCCTCCGGTGTCTGGACCTCGATCTTATTGGTGTCAATAAGATCCTGTATGGCATGCCTTAACTTCAAGCACTTCTCGGTATCATGCCCGAGCATCCCTGAATAGTATTCACAACTGATTGATCGATCCAAATTCTGAGGTGGGGGATTTGGTTCTCGAGTCTGGACAGGACTAACCAAACCCAATTGCCGCAGCTTGTGGAACAAAGCGGTGTAGGTTTCTCCCATCTCCGTGAAGGTTCTCTGCTTCCGCAACCTGTCATTCCTAGCATCTGGATTTCCCCGAAAGCCTATCCCTGAGGGGTTTCTATATGCCCTTGGTGGAGGGTAGGTGTTTTGCGGTGGGTAGTTATTATGTGGAGCTGGGTATGTGTTGTGGGGGGCCGGTGCGCGCCATTGTGGGCGAACCGGAGGCTGAGTGTATGCCTGGGCTTGGTGTACGGAACAATGTGGTTCTCGAGGTGGATAGAAATTTTGTGGTGGGCTGTATGGGTATTCTGACATGTGAGGTCTGGGTTGGTTGTAGCGTGGCTTGCCAGCCCTGGACCAACTGCCTGCCTCGATCGTGGCAACCTCTTCTTTCTTTCTTCTCAACGCACCTCCCCTGCCGTTTTGAATGGCCTGGGTTGTGGCCTTGAGTGCCGAATAGTTCAAGATCTTATCAGACCTCAAACCCTCTTCTATCATGACCCCTATCTTGACCACCTCGTTGAAAGATTTTCCAACCATTGTCACCAAGTGACCAAAGTAGGTTGGATCCAATGTCTGCAAAAAATAGTCCACCATCTCTCCTTCTCTCATGGGAGGGTCGACTCTAGCTGCTTGTTCTCTCCAGCGGAACCCGAACTCGCGAAAACTTTCCCCGGGTTTCTTCCCAGTTCTCAACAACGTGAGACGGTCAGGGACTATCTCTAGATTGTACTGGAAATGACCTGCAAAAGTCTGCGCCAGATCATCCCACGTGTACCACCTGCTGAAATCTTGCCTGGTATACCATTCCAGTGCAGATCCGCTCAGACTTTGGCCGATATAAGCTATCAACAGCTCATCCTTGCCGCCTGCCCCTCTCATTTTGCTACAGAATCCCCGCAAATGTGCCATGGGATCACCGTGCCCTTCATATAAATCAAACTTGGGCATCTTGAACCCAGCCGGGAGTTGGACGTCTGGGAAAGGGCACAGATCTTTGTATGCCACGCTGACTTGATTGCTCAGCCCGTGCAAGTTCCTGAAGGATTGCTCCAGGCTTTTGAACTTTCTCAACACTTCATCCTGTTCAGGGGCCTTAACCGGCTTCTCAACCTCTATCGGTACTTCCAAATGGGGATTGTAAGCCTGTGGTTCGGGTGCATGGAATGTAGGCTCAGGGGGATAGTATTGGGTATCGTGAGCCTAAAACAATGGCTCACTGGTCGTTCTCTGCAAAGGGGCTGATGTGGGTCCCACAAAGATGGGAATATTGGGTGTTGGGAGAGGTTGATGGGGTGGTGGAGCTTGGGAATCATGAGGGCTTCTTTCTTGATGATAAAGGGGATTTGGACGGCTTGTGGAAGGGCCGGAGTGAGGGTATTCCGGCATGTGCCCCAGTGTCTCAGGGCTCTTTTGTGTTTTGGCTAGGGCTAGCTGCATTGCATTCATCTCTAGTCCCATCCTTTCAATCTTTTCCATCGCTTCTTTTAACAACTGGCTCATCGGCCTTTCTTCCTCATTACTATTCTCTGAAGTAGTCATGCTTGTTGCTACCGGTCCTTTGGATCTGGTTTGATAGGAGTGTGTTGCCAGAGTTCTTTAACAACTAACTTGTCTGGTTTCAGACAACAACAAGCTTTGTTAGCGTTAGAGTTTAACAGATTTGATCATAACACACAGAGGATGCAATGCACCTAGGCAGTTAACCGTTTCTACATGCTTTGCTTCAAACAACATGCGTCATCCCGGTTTGCTCATTCGTACCTTTAAAGTATTTTGGGAAACCCTATGTTTTATTTTATTTGTATTTTCTTTTCTTTATTTTATTAAAAGCGGTCGAATCTTATGGGGATTGCCTACGTATCACGTCCCCGCGTGAATCAGACCAAGCGTAGTTCTGCCTCAAAGTAAAGACACGTAGAAATTTTTCCGGAGTCACTTAATTTCATTATCAAAATTTGCTATTACACATTGCTTCAAACAAAATAGCAACAGCATAGACTCCACGGTTCTTTGACCCTATTTGATTGAAGGAAAATAGAAAACAACATATGGGAAAACATCAAAGCTCAACTAAAACAAGACTCGACCAGAGGTTAATTTTCCAACTTAGGGACCCACGAGGCATCATCCGGCCTTTTCGCGGTTCTAGGTGCGAGATCCCTTTCGAGCTGCTCCAACTCGTGCATGGTCTGTTTGACATAACCCATTACTGCTGGGAGAACGGTAACGCAGGTCATGCTTTCACACCGCCGACACCTTCTGACGATGGCATGGGCAATGGCCCTGATCTTGTCTCTGGTTTGTTTCTTTTCTATGAGTAGGTGCCTTATCTGATCACTGCACGTCTTGAATACCTGTGAGTCCTGTATATGCTGATCTCTCAGCTGCCGCACTTCTTCCTTCATTTGGGCCAACAAGTCGTAACAGTATCTACTCTCCATTTGGAAATCCCTGGCCTGCTTAACTGCTTTAAACTCAAGTGTTGTCATCTCTCTCTTTATTTTGGCAATAGCCTTCTCGTGGTCACGTTTCAATTGGTTCAAACATCGGCAATGCTTATCTACTCTTGTTCCCCACCGTGCTTTGAACTCTGTCATGACCTTTTCGGATTCTTCTAACCTGTCTCGCCATTCCGTGATCTCTCTTTTCAAACCCTTTATCAACCGCTGGTCTGATCGACTTCTGGGTTGCTCATCAAGAGACAATCTCAATTTTTGGACTTGGGCCTTAAGTTCTTCATTCTCTTGGATCAACCTATTCTTTTCGCTTCGATCCGCCGCGATTTGTACGCTGTTATCGAATTTCAGACTATCTATTTGTAGCTTCAAATCGCCAATCTCTGCCCGATAACCCTTCTCTTTTGCTAACTAGTTCCATTGCCCTTGGGATGATTCTACGAAATCTTTGAGATGCGGCCTCTTAGCCGGTCTTTCGTAAGACAGGCTACCTCTAAACCAAGCATGATATCCTGGGGCGACTTCCCCTTTTGCCGTATCAATCACACAAGTGTTTGCTGTCAGATGTTGGCATTCACTCCAGATTTGGCGAACTTCTTCTTCAGGGAAATGACCGTTCGGACTGATTTCAATCACTTGGGTACTCAAATCTTCATATTTCGGTACCACTTGGTACCTCCCAAGTTGCCTCAAAACCCGATATGGTGCATAGGGTTGGATACTTTTCAACCCCATCAACAGAAAGTGAGGCCGGGTTGCTGGCATGTATATGATTTCCTTGATAGGTGACCATCCGGGCGTCCATCGGATTTGGCTGGCAGTGAGAGTTCGGAGAAATGAGGTCCATGATGTGACTCCCTCAGGTAAATTGAGCCCTTTGATTCTCGTGTAGAATTCTCCAATACAATTTTTCTCTGGCGAACCATAACCCAAAAGTGAGGAGCGATGGCATAAATGATCGGTCATCCACATTTGCAACAGTAGGTTACATCCTTCGAAAAAGTCGCCCCTGGCTCGACAAGCAGTGAGAGCCCGGAAAATGTCAGCCATAATCATAGGCGCCAGAGTACTTTTATCTTGGGTAAGCAAAGTATTGACGACCCCGGTTATCTTTAGATCAATGTTTCCATCTTTCCTAGGGAACACTATAAGACCCAGAAAGGCTGTCATAAAAGCCACTAGCCTGTGTTCGTCCCACTTTTGTCGGTTGCCTTTACTGCATAGTTTGAAATCCGGCATATTGAACCCGCCCATGTGACCGTATCTAGCATATATGAGGTGGAGACTGCAGAATCCTTTGGCAAGATCTGGATGGTGGAACGTTCGAGGTATTTTTAGGAAATCCAGAAACCTGTGTACCGTGACAGCTCTAGGTGCAATCAAGTATTTGAACCTAAAAGGGGCTTCATCACTCCCGATGTATCCTGCTATTTCTTCCAGCATCGGGGTGAGCTCGAAGTCCGAAAAATGGAATACGTTATGTGCGGAATCCCAACAAGTGACCAATGATCTGATGATATCACCCCGAGGCTGAACGTTTAGTAGGTCCGGGAGACCTTTCAGATATTTCCTTACTTTGTCTTGCCCTTCTTTGCCTAAGTCGTTCCACCATAACCGCAACTCAAACGGGATCCTGGTCATTACTGAAAAAGGTTCGTTTTGTACCGTGCTCATCCTGCACATTTATTGGGGTGATTATGCCAAATGAATAGAAATAAAACTTTATTTTGAAAATTAAGGGTCTAAAAACTTTCAAGACTTTTGGCAAGACAAATATTTTTTGCCACAAATAAAGACATATATTTATTTACATATATGTATATATATATATATATATATATATATATATATATATATATATATAAAATAAGACTCTTTTTCATCTTCATTTTTTGTGACAGGACAAACTATATATTAAAAAAACAAAACAGAACAACGACCCCTCTTTTTTTTATTATTATTTTTCCTTTGCTTTTAATAAAACAAAACTAATAAGACATGTTCTTTTCATTTTCTCAAAATTTCGGCAGAGTTTTGACGGTGTTTTGGCATTGGCTTTTTTTCAAAAATAAACAATTTTCTTTTCATTATTCAAACACCGGTCAGCATGCGGGCTCGAGACAAATAAATGCAACGAAAAACAAATAGGATGCATTAGGATGGTCCTTTCATATCAGGTTGCTAGTCCTAGATGGACCCAACCCCTGTGTTGAGTCCCCTAAGTCAAATGCAACGTGATGCAAATAAGCGTTCCTACTAGGGATCCGGCATGAAGTCACGTTATTCTATGTTCAAAAAACATGGGTCAGTGTTCTAGACAGTGTACCCGAGCGGACAACTCGAGTCGAGGAGGGGCAACTTACCGGAAACCAAAAGGCCGTCCGGCTTCGTAACTTATCCGTCCTCTTTCTTATTTCGGGTATTGACACTAACAGAATAGGGAGTCTCGACCAGCGAGCTTCTCCCCGGAGGTAAGAAAAGAAAGGTTTCGGCACAGTTTATATACAGTTCAGATAATATCAAAGCGGTAAAAGACAACATTTAGCACGTTATGCAAAAACATGTGAAAATATGATATAACCAAATATAACAATTTATCTAAGCTCGGATTTCTAACCCTGAACCAGTGGTTCTGGGTCTGTTCCCCAGCAGAGTCGCCAGAGCTGTCACACCTCCTTTTTCCGCGCCCGCGGGGCGCAAGGGAGTTTTTTTCCAATTAAAGGACAATCGAAACGGGATTTGTTTATTTATTTCAGAGTCGCCACTTGGGAGATTTAGGGTGTCCCAAGTCACCAATTTTAATCCCGAATCGAGGAAAATAATGACTCTATATCACAGTCCGCATACCAGAAATCCGGATAAGGAATTTTGTTAACCCGGGAGAAGGTGTTAGGCATTCCCGAGTTCCGTGGTTCTAGCACGGTCAATCAACTGTTATAATCAGCTTGATTATCTGATTTTATACAAGTGTGAACTTATGTGCAAAATTTAACTTTTAACCGCTTTTATCATTTTGCTGTTTTTATCAAGAATTGCAACGTTGTGAAAATGTATCTCGAACCGCGTTACAATCAATGTACCCGTGGTCGTCGACACACTTTGACTCCGTTGAGATTTGGATTTGGGTCACATCAATGTGCACCCGAGTTTAAGGAAATTAAATTATTAAAGACGCGCCTAAAGTGACTAGCGTATTTATTTTGGGTAAGACCGTGAAATTTTACTAAACGGTTCATCCCGAAGTCCAAATAATTTTTAAAACAAATATTTACTGAGGGCCCCGCAATTTGTATTTCTTTATTTGGCGAGGCTCATCTCATTCTTATTTTTTTTAAAAAAATGAATTTGCAACATCATGGACATGCATCTCGAACCACGTCACCATCGATGTACCCATGATTAAAACACATTTCGACTCCGTTGAGATTTGGATTTGGGTCACATAAATGTGCACCCGAATTAAGGAGATTAAATTATTAAGACGTGCCTAAAGCAACTAGCGTATTGTTGTTTTGGGTAAGGCCGAAAAATTCGCTAAATGGCCTGTCCCGAATTCTAAGTGTTTTAATGTATATACAGTTAGAGGGCCCCGCAATTGTGTATATTTTTATTTGACGAGGCTCGTCTCGTTCTACTTTTAAAAGGAATTCGCGACGTCATGGATATGCCTCTCGGATCACGTCACAATCGTTGTACCCGTGATTAGAAATACATTTCGAATCCGTCGAGATTTGGATTTGGGTCACATAAATGTGCACCCGAGTTTAAGAAGGTAAGGCTTATTAAAGCGTATCCTAAAGAGACTGACGTGTTGTTATTTTAGGAGGGTTGTGAGATTTGGTAAGCAACCCGTCCTGGAAACTAAATGCTTCAATAATATACATTTAACAAGGGCCCCGCATCTGCGCGTTTTGTTTATTTTTCATCGAGGCTCATCTCGTTCTTATTTTTAAAAAGGATATCCTATAGCAACTATGTTTCTTGTCGTGTTTGTCTCTATCAATCGAAAGCAGTGGATAGTCCTAATTTAATTAATGCTTGCCAGTTATTTATAACAGAATTCGGAAATGCTTAAAATCAGGGACGAGGCTACGTGCACAGTCAGTCGAATAAATAATCATGGGCCCAAATCCAACACATGCGTGATGGGCCAAACCTGGGCCACCGCTTGCTCGAAGCAGGCCTGCTTGGCCTGTTTTGACCTGAACTCGACCTTCACGGGGTTTATATTACAAATTTTATGTTCTTTGTCTTAACAAGTAGTTTATTAGTTATATGAGACCATTAATCAGAAAAGGAAGAACTTAACCCCTTGTGTACAGTTTTCATGTTTGGCATACGTTACAGCATATATGGCAAAGTAAACTAAATCTGAGATGCAAACTAATTCATTGAGACCACCTTTATCTAACAACATACATAATACAATTATCATTCGATACCCTACATTGACATCAACTATGCTTGCAAGCTAACTTCAGTATCCCAAAATATGAGCTATTAGACATTACATGACATTCAACACAACAGTACATATATATATATAGACAACATCTGCAGATCTTCTCTTTTATACTCATTGCTCAAACTTTCGAGTTACATTGGTAGTGTAATTGTGTACCTGGTATGGAGGACAAAGAAGAAAGGAATGATCATCTGGGTAGTATGCAGTAAACACAGCAATAATAGGTACACAGCAACAGCACAGCAACAAACTAACAACCAAATGTTTTCCACAATCCACGAACAACCAACAATAATTCCCAGAACAAAAGAAACCAGCAAATGGTCGAGTGCCAAACCAGTAATTCCAGACGAAGAGTAATGAAACACCAGAAGTAAAAGAGTGTTCAATGCAGCAAATACCAACAGTTCAGCAACCAACAAACAGCTCAGTCAATGCAGACGACAGAACTTGGCCAAGGCAGCTTGACCAATATGAATTCTTATTCAACTTTCAGATGATGTTTGGTTACAATCTATTTGGAAACTAACTTATGTTTTTCAGCTTTCCTTAAACTCAGTAAACCTTTCTTCAGACTAAAAGTTTCAGCTTTTAGACTAAAAATTCCAGCCTTTTGTTTTCTCTTTTTCTGAAGACTAAAAAAAATCCAGCCTCGTTTTAGTTTTCGAATGGCCTATTTATAAGCCAAAATGACCAAGTGTAGTTAAGCTGCCTGCCCTGCCAATTGGCAGAATGCCCATACCCTTTAAGCCCATGCCTAAGCATCTTTGGTGCCAGCCCCTTTGTTCCCCACGCTTGGCTTTTGTTTAATCCCGGATTATGGGCTTATTTTAGTATTCCTTTTAAACCCATGCCCTCATGTTTTGTTCGCCATTGGTATTAGTTTAATCCTAATTAGTACCCTACTTGTCAGCTTCATTTAAACTAACCTTTTCTGCCCTTTTCAAACCCCAGACTACCCCTGTCAACCTTGATTATTACTGCCCCTGCCTATTGCAGCATCAGGGCATTTTTGAACTGATGAAAGTTCAAATTCAAGACTGCCTGGACTGAACCTTTTCAGTCATTTTTACAATGCAAACAAACCATTTCAAACAATGCTGGGGCATTCAGTCAGTGGCAAAGTTCAATTAGTCATGCAACATTATTAGCTCATTCGATTTATTAGTTATAGAAAATTAATCGACGATATTTATCGAGTCGACTATACTAATTATAACAGGTAATAATCAGTCGTTCAAATAAACAACATATACATGGACCTAAAGGGCTTCGGACAACTTGGTCAGTCACTAGGAACCTATATAAGTTTATTCATGCGACGACCATACTAATCGGACATGCTTATCATAGGACACATTTAAATCATACACAGAAAACAATCGACCAAATAAAAGGTCTTTACAAAGATGAAAGAAATTAAGAAACTATCAGAAAATAACAAACAACTACCACAAAGCATGCTAATGACTTAATCAGCAGTTAATATAAACGAAAAGGGAAAGAAAAACTTACCGACAAAGTTTGAAATCAAAATGGACCCAAATCAGACTCAACTTCGAACTCTTGAGGCCGAACAAACCTTAATCAGGGTGTTCTCACATGAGAACACCTTGATTAAGGTCTATTAGACCTCAAACCCTTGTCAAGACCGGCCGGATTCCCCAGGTGCATGTGTTCTAAGGTCTGGATTTCCAGATCTGATTTTTAGGGAGTTGTGGGTAGATTCGGACCAAACCAAACTTGGTTTGGTCACGAGGAAGGTCAGGGGAGTGGCTGATACAAAGATGGTGAGGTTTGGTGTAGATCGAGTTTTGTCTCGAATCTTCAAATCCAGATTCGAGACGATAGGAGATGATTCGAGGTTCGTGGTTAGTGGATTCGTGTTCAGGGGAGTGAGGGGGTCTTAGGGTGTTCAGGGGGTGGTCACCGGCGTTCGTGCCGCCGGCTTTAATGGCGAAGGAGACTAGGGCGGCTGCTAGGGTTCGGGGGGTTTCAGGTTTGAGTTTGGGGACGATGAAGGGTGGGGTTGGTATAGGGGGTGCGGGGTATGATAGGAGGCTTATATACGGGGAGGCTGATTGGATCTGAGCCGTTAGATCAGATGATCTCAACGGCTTAGATCTGATACTGAGAAATGAGACGGGGTCGTTTGGTAGTTAAACGGGGTCGTTTGGTTTAAGTAAGGGGTTGGGTCAGACTGGTTATTGGGTCGGGTTTGAACACGGGTTGCTGAAGGGGGTCCTGAGCCGTTGGATTGTCCTGGACGGATGGCTCAGATCGAACGCCTTTATACGGCGTCGTTTGAATAGCTGCTTGGGCAGCCGGTTTTGGACTGGACTCGAGTGTCTGTTTGGGCCTGCTTTGTTTTATTTCTTTGGGCCCAAACCGCTTTTCTTTCACTCTTTTGCTTTTCTTTTTTTTTTCTTTTAAACAAAAATGAGATAATAAAATAGTGAAATTAAAATCAACCACACTGTAACATTTCCACATAGTTATCACAAAAATATTTCAGTAAGTTAAATCACAACCTAGAACGAACGATGCACATATATATATTTCGAATTTTCTTTTAATGACACACATATTTTTTGTATTTTGTTTGATAGTGATTAAACGCAAAAATGGACAGGCCCGTAAATGACTAGCAATGCATGTCATGAAGAATTTGTATCGCGGGGTCATTTGTCACTATTTTCATTTTTTGTTTTCCTTTTGGAGTGATTGCTCGTGAAGCAAAAATCACGTGCTTACAATAGGCAAATATATAAATACACAGTTGTACATGATGCA